>NC_074718.1:0-300000 GCF_947242115.1 Biomphalaria glabrata
GAGATAGTTACCCTAATGGAGATAGTTACCCTAATGGAGATAGTTACCCTAATGGAGATAGTTACCCTAATGGAGATAGTTACCCTAATGGAGATAGTTACCCTAATGGAGATAGTTACCCTAATGGAGATAGTTACCCTAATGGAGATAGTTACCCTAATGGAGATAGTTACCCTAATGGAGATAGTTACCCTAATGGAGATAGTTACCCTAATGGAGATAGTTACCCTAATGGAGATAGTTACCCTAATGGAGATAGTTACCCTAATGGAGATAGTTACCCTAATGGAGATAGTTACCCTAATGGAGATAGTTACCCTAATGGAGATAGTTACCCTAATGGAGATAGTTACCCTAATGGAGATAGTTACCCTAATGGAGATAGTTACCCTAATGGAGATAGTTACCCTAATGGAGATAGTTACCCTAATGGAGATAGTTACCCTAATGGAGATAGTTACCCTAATGGAGATAGTTACCCTAATGGAGATAGTTACCCTAATGGAGATAGTTACCCTAATGGAGATAGTTACCCTAATGGAGATAGTTACCCTAATGGAGATAGTTACCCTAATGGAGATAGTTACCCTAATGGAGATAGTTACCCTAATGGAGATAGTTACCCTAATGGAGATAGTTACCCTAATGGAGATAGTTACCCTAATGGAGATAGTTACCCTAATGGAGATAGTTACCCTAATGGAGATAGTTACCCTAATGGAGATAGTTACCCTAATGGAGATAGTTACCCTAATGGAGATAGTTACCCTAATGGAGATAGTTACCCTAATGGAGATAGTTACCCTAATGGAGATAGTTACCCTAATGGAGATAGTTACCCTAATGGAGATAGTTACCCTAATGGAGATAGTTACCCTAATGGAGATAGTTACCCTAATGGAGATAGTTACCCTAATGGAGATAGTTACCCTAATGGAGATAGTTACCCTAATGGAGATAGTTACCCTAATGGAGATAGTTACCCTAATGGAGATAGTTACCCTAATGGAGATAGTTACCCTAATGGAGATAGTTACCCTAATGGAGATAGTTACCCTAATGGAGATAGTTACCCTAATGGAGATAGTTACCCTAATGGAGATAGTTACCCTAATGGAGATAGTTACCCTAATGGAGATAGTTACCCTAATGGAGATAGTTACCCTAATGGAGATAGTTACCCTAATGGAGATAGTTACCCTAATGGAGATAGTTACCCTAATGGAGATAGTTACCCTAATGGAGATAGTTACCCTAATGGAGATAGTTACCCTAATGGAGATAGTTACCCTAATGGAGATAGTTACCCTAATGGAGATAGTTACCCTAATGGAGATAGTTACCCTAATGGAGATAGTTACCCTAATGGAGATAGTTACCCTAATGGAGATAGTTACCCTAATGGAGATAGTTACCCTAATGGAGATAGTTACCCTAATGGAGATAGTTACCCTAATGGAGATAGTTACCCTAATGGAGATAGTTACCCTAATGGAGATAGTTACCCTAATGGAGATAGTTACCCTAATGGAGATAGTTACCCTAATGGAGATAGTTACCCTAATGGAGATAGTTACCCTAATGGAGATAGTTACCCTAATGGAGATAGTTACCCTAATGGAGATAGTTACCCTAATGGAGATAGTTACCCTAATGGAGATAGTTACCCTAATGGAGATAGTTACCCTAATGGAGATAGTTACCCTAATGGAGATAGTTACCCTAATGGAGATAGTTACCCTAATGGAGATAGTTACCCTAATGGAGATAGTTACCCTAATGGAGATAGTTACCCTAATGGAGATAGTTACCCTAATGGAGATAGTTACCCTAATGGAGATAGTTACCCTAATGGAGATAGTTACCCTAATGGAGATAGTTACCCTAATGGAGATAGTTACCCTAATGGAGATAGTTACCCTAATGGAGATAGTTACCCTAATGGAGATAGTTACCCTAATGGAGATAGTTACCCTAATGGAGATAGTTACCCTAATGGAGATAGTTACCCTAATGGAGATAGTTACCCTAATGGAGATAGTTACCCTAATGGAGATAGTTACCCTAATGGAGATAGTTACCCTAATGGAGATAGTTACCCTAATGGAGATAGTTACCCTAATGGAGATAGTTACCCTAATGGAGATAGTTACCCTAATGGAGATAGTTACCCTAATGGAGATAGTTACCCTAATGGAGATAGTTACCCTAATGGAGATAGTTACCCTAATGGAGATAGTTACCCTAATGGAGATAGTTACCCTAATGGAGATAGTTACCCTAATGGAGATAGTTACCCTAATGGAGATAGTTACCCTAATGGAGATAGTTACCCTAATGGAGATAGTTACCCTAATGGAGATAGTTACCCTAATGGAGATAGTTACCCTAATGGAGATAGTTACCCTAATGGAGATAGTTACCCTAATGGAGATAGTTACCCTAATGGAGATAGTTACCCTAATGGAGATAGTTACCCTAATGGAGATAGTTACCCTAATGGAGATAGTTACCCTAATGGAGATAGTTACCCTAATGGAGATAGTTACCCTAATGGAGATAGTTACCCTAATGGAGATAGTTACCCTAATGGAGATAGTTACCCTAATGGAGATAGTTACCCTAATGGAGATAGTTACCCTAATGGAGATAGTATTTAAATAGCAATTAAAGGAAACAAAACGTACACACAGCATTCAAGGGAAGACGATCATATGTCGTTATCCCTTGAGTACTGTTTTAGAAGTTTTGTTTCCTTTGAATGCTAACTAAATACTTAGAGTTTAGGGATGGGTGGTCTTATGGTATAGGATTTAAGGGAAAATAAGCTTTATTAAGTCTTAGAGATGACGTAGACTCGATTAATCATTACATTTATATCTTTATCTTAGTAAATAGTTGAAACCTAGTGATCATGTTAGCTAGACCAGCGCTGGCAGTGTCTCATGTCAAGTTCAGCGCTGGCTAAGACCAGTGCTGGCAGTGTCACATGTCAAGTTCAGCGCTGGCTAAGACCAGTGCTGGCAGTGTCACATGTCAAGTTCAGCGCTGGCTAAGACCAGTGCTGGCAGTGTCACATGTCAAGTTCAGCGCTGGCTAAGTAACACTTTAGGTTAACTAGTTACAAGAAAAAATATAAATATTCAAGTTTTAAGTACCCAGCTAACGTAAGCTTTCACGTATATGATTATTGCCCCAAGTCTAGCATCTACAACTAACACTAACCTAAATGCAAATAATCTTTAAACATAAGGACAACTCTAATATTGATCTAGAAATAAACATGCAATACAAAAAAAGCAATGGAACAATTGAAACAAGCTTTTAAGAAAGGTCATAGAAATAAAATTAAGTGTGCAATGTTATGTATGCAATTATTGTCTAAAGTTTACTGCCGTATTGGATGTTTGGGTTTACTTTAAATGCATGTGTCAATGGTTTTAAATATGTTTGCATAAGTTATATTTATGTAAGCAAATGAGTAATTCCAACTCTTAAATGAGCTATAGGGAGTATATAATTACATATTTTATTTAAGAGCATTACATAAAAAGCAATTGAACAAGTAAAACAAACTATTAAAAGAGAATTGTATATCTGAGATAAAATTTAGGGTGTAAAATGTTATGCAACTGCTATCTAATGTTTATTACAATGTGTTGGTGATAGGGTTTACTTGTAATGCATGTGTACAGTGTACTAAACAGGTTTGTTTTATCTAATTTTATAAAAGTAAGACATTAAGGCCACCTCTTATTGGTTTTATTAGCTACAAGGAATAAATAATTGTCCATTTCAAAAATGAAATGGAAACCTTCAAAGTTTAGGCATTTGATACCAAGGATTTTAACATTTCTAAAGTTTTAGTCTGTAATATGTAACAATAAAGACCTTGAAAAGTCTATATCAAGAGATAAATTTAGATTATTTTTAAAGCCTTTTTAGAGTTGACATTTAACACTTAGTCTACGAGAACTAAAGAAACGTAATGACCCATGGTTCAACAGATTGATTGATAGGTAAAGCTAAGAATTTAATGTATTTTGTAAAACATTTTATAAAATTGGTGTTAATTACATTAAGGGACTTTATTTTCATAAAATAATATTAGGTTTATGGTCCTTTCACCATTGAGTTCTAGCAAAAAGAATGATAGAAAGACAATGTGAAGACATCAAAGAATGGGCAGGTCTGCCATAAAATGGTTTATCCAGGGCTAAGTACAGAGAGGAATATAGTAGGGCTGTTGACAGATCTTGTGTGGTGCCCCCATGGTTGAACAGACTGATCGATAGGTAAAGGTAAGAATTTAATGTATTTTGTAAAACATTTCCTAATATTGGTGTCGATTACATTAAGGGACTTAATCGCTCTTTTTTTAAAGTAAATAAAACAAGGGTTATGTTCCCTAACCCTAACCCATCAAAGAATGGCCAGGTATGCAATGAAATGATTTATCCAGGGCTAAGTACAGAGAGGAATATAGAAGGGCTGTTGACAGATCATGTGGTGCAACCATGGTTCAACAGATTGATCGATAGGTAAAGCTAAGAATTTAATGTATTTTGTAAAACATTTCGAAAAAAATTGGTGTTAATTACATTAAGGGACTTAATCACTTTTTTTTATTTTAAGAAAATATTACCAGGGTTATGGTCCTTTCACAATTGAGTTCCAGGATGAAGAATGAAAGACAGAGCAATGGGAAGACATCAAAGAATGGGCAGGTCTGCCATGAAATGGTTTATCCAGGGCTAAGTACAGAGAGGAATTTAGAAGGGCTGTTGACAGATCTTGTGTGGTGCCCCCATGGTTGAACAGATTAATCGATAGGTAAAGCTAAGAATTTAATGTATTTTGTAATTTATTTCCTAATATTGGTGTTAATTACATTAAGGGATTTAATCACTTTTTTTTCATAAGAAAATAATAACAGGGTTATGGTCCTTTCAATATTGAGTTCCAGGATGAAGAATGAAAATGACAGAGCAATGTGAAGACATCAAAGAATGGCCAGGTCTGCAATGAAATGGTTTATCTAGGGCTAAGTACAGAGAGGAATATAGAAGGGCTGTTGACAGATCTTGTGTGGTGCCCCCATGGTTCAACAGATTGATCGATAGGTAAAGCTAAGAATTTAATGTATTTTGTAAAACATTTCGAAAAAAATTGGTGTTAATTACATTAAGGGACTTAATCACTCTTTTTTTTATTTTAAGAAAATATTACCAGGGTTATGGTCCTTTCACAATTGAGTTCCAGGATGAAGAATGAAAGACTAAGAGCAATGTGAAGACATCAAAGAATGGGCAGGTCTGCCATGAAATGGTTTATCCAGGGCTAAGTACAGAGAGGAATATAGAAGGGCTGTTGACAGATCTTGTGTGGTGCCCCCATGGTTGAACAGATTAATCGATAGGTAAAGCTAAGAATTTAATGTATTTTGTAATTTATTTCCTAATATTGGTGTTAATTACATTAAGGGATTTAATCACTCTTTTTTTTTCATAAGAAAATAATAACAGGGTTATGGTCCTTTCAATATTGAGTTCCAGGATGAAGAATGAGAAAGACAGAGCAATGTGAAGACATCAAAGAATGGCCAGGTCTGCAATGAAATGGTTTATCCAGGGCTAAGTACAGAGAGGAATATAGAAGGGCTGTTGACAGATCTTGTGTGGTGCCCTTATGGTTGAACATATTGATCGATAGGTAAAGCTAAGAATTTAATGTATTTTGTAAAACATTTCCAAAAATTGGTGTTAATTACATTAAGGGACTTAATCACTCTTTTTTTATTTTAGGAAAATAATACCAGGGTTATGGTCCTTTCACCATTGAGTTCTAGGATGAATGAGAGAAAGACAATGTGAAGACATCAAAGAATGGCCAGGTCTGCCATGAAATGGTTTATCCAGGGCTAATTAAAGAGGAATATAGAAGGGCTGTTGACAGATCTTGTGTGGTGCCCCCATGGTACAACAGATTGATCATTAGGTAAAGCGAATAATTTAATGTATTTTGTAAAACATTTCCAAAAATTGGTGATAATTACATTAAGGGACTTAATCACTCTTTTTTTATTTTAAGAAAATATTACCAGGGTTATGGTCCTTTCACCATTGAGTTCCAGGATGAAGAATGAAAGACAGAGAGCAATGTGAAGACATCAAAGAATAGCCAGGTATGCCATGAAATGGTTATCCAGGGCTAATTAAAGAGGAATATAGAAGGGATGTTGACAGATTTTGTGTGGTGCCCCCATGTTTTAACAGATTGATCGATAGGTAAAGCTAAGAATTTAATGTATTTTGTAAAACATTTCCAAAAATTGGTGTTAATTACATTAAGGGACTTAATCGCTCTTTTTTATAAAAGGAAAAGTTTGGGATGATTTCTATGGGTTGCCTCTCTTGAATCCAAGACAATATTTCATTATTTTTATTAAGATCTAGAGACTGAAGATTCATAGTAAACTGGGGCGTGGATATGAGGAATTCTAAGACGTGGGGGGCGTTTTTTTTTCAGGTGCTCAGGGCTGCTACACTTAAGTACTTGTTCTATGCAAATTAGTTATATTTACTTCTTATGCTGGGTAGGTTCAAGCTAAAATATTCATTGTATACATTTGCGGCTTTTCTTGTACCGAAAGGGAAAGTTTGGGATGATATCTATGGGTTGCCTCTCTTGAATCCAAGACAATATTTCGTTTTTATTTAGATCTAGAGACTGAAGATTCATAGTAAACTGGGGCGTGGATATGAGGAACTCTAAGACGTGGGGGGCGTTTTTTTTTTTCAGGTGCTCAGGGCAGCTACACTTAAGTAGTTATTGTTCCATGCAAATTAGTTTGATTTACTTATACTGGGTAGGTTCAAGCTAAAATATTCATTGTATACATTTGCGGATTTTTTTGTACGACAGGGAAAGTTCGGGATGATTTATATGGGTTGCCTCTCTTGAATCCTAGACAATAATAATATCTTTTAGATCTAGAGACTGGAGCTTCATAGTAAACTGGGGCGTGGATATATGGAGCTCAAGACATGGGGGGGGGAGTTTATTTCAGATGCTCAGGGCTGCTACATAAAAGTGCTTATTACACGATGCAAACATTTTTTTTACTTCTTTTGCTGGGTAAGTTTCAAGCTAAATATTCATTGACACAAAGCTAAAATTAAAAAAAAAAACTATTCCAAATAACGTAACCAAATATATGCACAAGTCTTATTCCAATAAACCACGCGGGAAAAAAAGCACAAGTCAATTCTAAATAAATACACCAAAATGCACAAGTCTATTCCACCACGAAAACAAAAGACCAGTTGTTTTTAAAAAGCACACTAAAAAAAGCACAAGCTGATTTCAAACTTCATCCACGTCAGAAAAGCACAAATTGATTTTAAATAGCCACAACGAAAAATAAAGCACAATTGATTTTAAACAGCTAACACAAAAAACACAAGTCCGATTCAGAATAGCCGGCACAAAAATGCACAAGCCCGAGTCAGAATAGCCGGCACAAAAATGCACACTTTTGATTCAAGATAGATGGCAAAAAACGAATAGGCACCACACAAAGAATTTAGTTGCACTTCAAAGTAGCACGACACAATACACAAACCTCCGATTCGAAATTGGAATACAAAACACCATATCAAAAATACTATACCACAGTCCATATTTGATATTAAATGTAAACGACGTTAGCTAAGACAAATGACAAAATGATAATGAACTGAAGCAAAATTTGATTATTGTAAACTCAACATGTATAAACAAGGGTCGAGAGAGCAAAATCTCAGGCCAAAAGATAGTAAAATAATGCAAAGAGTCTAAAAGAGCTACATCTAGATTCTAAAATAGCCTTTTCAATTTTGTTGACCTTAGTAAAACAAAGGACCAATGAATGTAGAATCTACAGACTATGTAAAATTAGATCTAGATCTACATACAACGGGCCAGAATTGTGCAATTATAGCTTATTTTGAATTTAATGGCTAATGAGTTGGTTTTTTTTTTTGTGTGGGGGGGGGGGGGGGAAGGAAAGGGGGGGGGGTCTATCATTGTCCCCCCAAAGTATAACCAGTATAGGTTATAGAAATAAACTTAGAAATTCTGTTCGACATAGTCTACGGAATGTGTGGTCGATATAGTTTACGGTATGTGCGTTCAAAATAGATTACTCGTGTGTAAGAGATCTCGATTAAGCTCAATACCTAGATTTACACTAGTGTAGATCTAACTTTAGAAATATTAAATTACTACATCTAATTAAAAGCTAGAGTTGTAGATCTAGTATACATTCTACACATATCTATATTTCGTTAGGCAATATTCTATTTAAACTAGATCTATTCTAGATCTAGATAAATCTAACATGTTCGACTGCAATGACAAATTGCATTGTATACGCGAAGGAAGTAATTAGATCTAGATATTTTGTTATGTAAAGTCTGTAATGTATTAGATCTAAACATAGATCTAGAAAGATTATCAGTTTAAAATAGGAATACATAGTGAATAAATCGATTTAAATCTAAAATTTAGTTTTGAACAAAAAAGTCAAACTCCATTTAACTATTATCATTTGAGTCTTGGGTTTTCCCACTAAAGTTGGGTTTTTCTCATCAAGAGTTTATGCTTGCTATAATTAAAGTATAGATCTAGATATTTTATTTGCTAATACAGATCAAAATTAAGAATTGTCAAACGCCATTCCTTTAGCTTGGGTTTTCCCCTTAAAGCTGGGTTAAGTTTACCTTGCTATAAAGTTTAGATTTAGATATTTTAACCATAATAAAGACCAGGTGTATGGCTAAAATAATGTTGCAAGTTGAATTTCTTACTTTGCAGAAGAGATGAAAATGCATTGCTAATACATATCAAAATCAAACATGTTAAATGCTGAATATAAGAGGTGGCCTTAGCAAAAGAATATTGAACTTTTAAAATAAATAGGGTACTCACAAATTGTAGACGATCCACTTCGTTGAATCCTCCACACATGAAATTTAATGTCACTAGTACACATTTTTAAAAGCAAAGTCATTGTCAATTGTGTACTGCACATTTTGAAAAGCACATAAAGTTCATAGTCTATATTGTGTAGACTATTTTGATGTCGTAGAATGATGCTGGGATAGCATGTTTATAAATAGCTCATTTTGGAGAGCACGCACTTCTGATAAGAAGAGTGTACTGAGAGCATGGGCATTAGCTGCCCGAAATGTTGACAACAGTTCTGCACACTATGTACGTAGTAAAGACGGGACTGCTACAGTTTTGGAATAGGCATTGATGAACAAACAGACCTAGGGAAAAAAAGTAATGTGTTAAAGTATGAACTTTAATAAATTTATTTCTTTCAAAAACACTTGTAAATATGTTAAGAACAGACATAAAAAAACACAAATCTAAAGTTACCGTTTAATTCTAAGTTTCATATTGACTCACCGATCTCCAGGTCAACTTCAAGAAACATGCATAGACACCATCTAAACTTTAGGGCATAGAAAATGACGACTTTCTTCTCTTCTTCCACTTTCAATCTCGTATGGGTCACCTGTAGATGAACTAACTTGATAGCCCAAATTTCTTGACTTTTATACACTATCGAGTTCAGAAAAAAGTGTGCTGAGTTAATTTTCAATTCAACGACAAAAAAAAATATTAATAATAACGACCCAGTTTACAATAGTTCTAAATTGTTTTCAATAGGGAACAACAAAATTACAATTTTAAAGATTTTTGTGTTATAACTACTGACTACTGATTTCATGCAGCCTAAGGAAGAGAGAATTAGGTCTAGATGTAGATTATATTAATTTTAGACTAAAAAATACGGTAAATCAATAATTTTTATCTATTTTCAGATAGATTTACATTTCCAAATTAAAATAAATAACCCAAACCATAGATCTAATCTGAAAAGAAATCGCATCACACGAGTCACTAGCAACACTCTAACAGTAACAGAGCGATACAGAAATAAACACTAAAAAAAAAGTTGTTTTTTTTCCGATAAAAATGTTAATTTAAAGACAATTGTAAGCAAAAGTATATTAGATCTAGTCTGCCTATTATAGATATTTATTTTTTAAAAAATATTTCATCTAGATGCTAGCTGACGGTAATTCATCTTTTTTTGAATCCACGATAATACAAAGAGAAAATATCTGGATCTATGGGCTAGTTTTAACAATGTTAGAACCATCGTACATCAAATAAAACCTTGATCTAGAATTTTCTTTTTTTTTATTCATGGCGAGTTCAAATATAATAAATGTATGCACTTTTTGTACTTCATTTTTCTCACGTGAAAAACAATTATCAGGGAGGGAAGCTTGTGTTGACGGCTAACCTTTGGGGAAAAAAATCATCCAATTTTTTTTTTCTTATTTTGTGCTTGTAAAAAAAAAATGGGAGCGGGCAGGGTTTGAACCCTCGACCGTCGATAAATCCGAACAACAGTCCAGCGTGCTAACCACTTGACCAGGCAGCCAGCTATGTGCGAGGCAGTTCAAAGCCTAAAAAAAAATAAAGAAAAAAAGAGTGTGCTGAGTTAAATTTCAATTCAACGACAAAAAAAAAGTATTAATAATAACGACCCAGTTTACAATAGTTCTAAATTGTTTTCAATAGGGAACAATAAAATTACAATTTTAAAGATTTTTGTGTTATAAATACTGACTACTGAGCTCATGCAGCCTAAGGAAGAGAGAATTAGGTCTAAATGTAGATTATATTAATTTTAGACTAAAAAATACGGTAAATCAATAGAAATGATACAGTTTAAATTTTAATGAATAAGCTAGATCTACAAACTAGATATTGATTGAAACTTACAGAAATTCTATATAGATAATAGACTACCTTCGTTGAATACATTATGTCAAAATTGTTATTATCTAGATCTATTTTATAGAATAAAATTCGATTGTTTATCTTAGCAACAAGTAAGTTATTTTAAAACAAGAAATGAATTTCTAAAAAGGAAAAGATATTAATTGGTTTTTTTTAAATACCGGTATATATAATTCCGATAAAACAAAATATATTTTTTTCCCATTGTTTAGCCCGGGGGGGGGGGGGGAATCGGTTCACAGAAATAGATTTCTGCTTAACTGTTTAATGTATCCTATTACATAGATCTACATTAATATATAATTTTTAACATTTTCAGCTAGATCTACATTTTCAAAATAAAAAAAAATAACCCAAACCATAGATCTAATCTGAAAAGAAATCGCATCACACAAGTCACTAGCAACACTCTAACAGTAACAGAGCGATACAGAATAAACACTAAAAAAAAAAGGTTTTTTTTTTCGATAAAAATGTTAATTTAAAGACAATTGTAAGCAAAAGTATATTAGATCTAGACAGCCTATTATAGATATTTATTTTTTAAAAAATATTTCATCTAGATGCTAGATTACGGTAATTCCACTTTTTTGGAATCCACGATAATACAAAGAGAAAATATCTGGATCTATGGGCTAGTTTTAACAATGTTAGAACCATCGTACATCAAATAAAACCTTGATCTAGAATTTTCATTTTTTTTATTCATGGCGAGTTCAAATATAATAAATGTATGCACTTTTTGTACTTCATTTTTCTCTCGTGAAAAACAATTATCAGGGAGGGGAGCTTGTGTTGACGGCTAACCTTTGGGGGAAAAAATCATCCAATACAATTTTTTTTCTTATTTTGTGCTTGTAAAAAATGGGAGCGGGCTGGGTTTCCAGTGGTTCCCAAACTTTAAAAAATTATTTATTTTTTTTTAATTTTTTTTTTTATTTTATTATTTTTTTTTATTATTTTTTTTTAAATTTTTTAAAAATAAAAAAAAAATAATAAAAAAAAAAAAATTAAAAAAAAAAAAAATTAAAAAAAAAAGTTTAGGAACCACTGGTCTACAGTGAAGTCAGTCCCGGGATAGTGAATTCTCGAAAAAAAAATAAAAAATTAAAAAATTGAAAAAAAATTTTCTAAAAAAATTAAAAAATTAAAAAAAAATAAAAATTTAAAAAAAGTTTAGGAACCACTGGTCTACAGTGAAGTCAGTCCCGGGATAGTGAATTCTCGAAAAAAAAAAAAAAAATTAAAAAATTGAAAAAAAATTTTCTAAAAAAATAAAAAAATATAAAAAAATTTTTTTTCCGATAAAATTGTTAATTTAAAGACAATTGTAAGCAAAAGTATATTAGATCTAGACTTCCTATTATAAATCTTTTTTTTTTTAATATTTCATCTAGATGCTAGATTACGGTAATTCCACATTTTTTCATCAACGATAATACAAAGAGAAAATATCTGGATCTATGGGCTAGTTTTAATAATGTTAGAACCATCGTACATCAAATAAAACCTTGATCTAGAATTTTCATTTTTTTTTATTCATGGCGAGTTCAAATATAATAAATGTATGCACTTTTTGTACTTCATTTTTCTCACGTGAAAAACAATTGTCAGGGAGGGGAGCTTGTGTTGACGGCTAACCTTTCTTATTTTGTGCTTGTAAAAAAAAAATGGGAGCGGGCAGGGTTTGAACCCTCGACCGTCGATAAATCCGAACGACAGTTAAGCTTGCAAACCACTTGAGCAGGCAGCCATCCATGTACGAGGCAGTTCAAAGCTTAGAAAAAAATAAAAAATAAAAAATGTCCTCTAATTTAAATCCTTACGTTAGATCTAATGGTTTAATTTAAAACTATTTATTATGAATGACTATATATCAATTACAAGTAAAGATCTATTATAATTGCAATGGGCTTGAATGGGTAATTCACTATCCTGGGACTGACTTCAATGTAGACCAGTGGTTCCCAAACTTTAAAAAAAAAAAAAAAAATTTTTTTATTTTTATTTTTTTTTATTATTTTTTTTTATTTAAAAAAATAATAAAAAAAAATAAAATAAAAAAAATTAAAAAAATTTTTTTTTCTTATTTTTGTGCTTGTAAAAAATGGTAGCGGGCAAGGTTTGATCCCTCGACCGTCGATAAATCCGAACGACAGTCCAGCGTGCAAACCTGTTGGCTAGGCAGCCATCCATGTGCGAGGCAGTTCAAAGCTTAGAAAAAAATAAAAAATAAAAAATGTCCTCTAATTCAGATCATTACGTTAGATCTAATGGTTTAATTTAAAACTATTTATAATGAATGGCTACATATCAATTACAAGTAAAGATCTATTATTAATGCAATGGGCTTAAATGGGTAATTCACTATCCCGGGACTGACTTCACTGTACACCAGTGGTTCCCAAACTTTTTAAAAAAAAAAATTTTTTTTTTTTTTTTTTTTTTTTTTATTTTTATTTTTTTTTATTATTTTTTTTTTAAATTAAAAAAAAATAATAATAATAAAAAAAAATATTAAAAAATATTTAAAAAAATAATAAAAAATTTTTTTTCTTATTTTGTGCTTGTAAAAAATGGGAGCGGGTAAGGTTTGAACCCTCGACCGTCGATAAATCCGAACGACAGTCCAGCGTGCAAACCACTTGACCAGGCAGCCATCCATGCGAGAGCAGTTCAAAGCTTAGAAAAAAATAAAAAATAAAAAATGTCCTCTAATTCAAATCCTTACGTTAGATCTAATGGTTTAATTTAAAACTATTTATAGTGAATGGCTACATATCAATTACAAGTAAAGCTCCATTATTAATGCAATGGGCTTGAATGGGAAATTCACTATCCCGGGACTGACTTCACTGAAGACCAGTGGTTCCCAAACTTTAAAAAAAAATATTTTTTTTTTTTTTTTTTTTTTAAATTAAAAAAAAAATTATAATAATAAAAAAAAATAAAAAAAAAATAAAAAAAAAAAATAATAAAATTTTTTTTTCTTATTTTGTGCTTGTAAAAAATGGGAGCGGGTAGGGTTTGAACCCTCGGCGGTCGATAAATCCGAACGACAGTCCAGCGTGCAAACCACTTGACCAGGCAGGCATCCATGCGAGAGCAGTTCAAAGCTTAGAAAAAAATAAAAAATAAAAAATGTCCTCTAATTCAAATCCTTACGTTAGATCTAATGGTTTAATTTAAAACTATTTATAATGAATGGCTACATATCAATTACAAGTAAAGATCTATTATTAATGCAATGGGCTTGAATGGGTAATTCACTATCCCGGGACTGACTTCACTGTAGACCAGTGGTTCCCAAACTTTTTTAAAAAAATAATTTTTTTATTTTTTTATTTTTTTTTTTGTAGTTTTATTTTTTTTTATTATATTTTTTTGTTTAAATTAAAAAAAAAATAATAAAAAAAAATAAATAAAAAAATAATAAAAATTTTTTTTTCTTTTTTTGTGCTTGTAAAAAATGGGAGCGGGTAGGGTTTGAACCCTCGACCGTCGATAAATCCGAACGACAGTCCAGCGTGCAAACCACTTGACCAGGCAGCCATCCATGCGCGAGCAGTTTAAAGCTTAGAAAAAAATAAAAAATAAAAAATGTCCTCTAATTCAAATCCTTACGTTAGATCTAATGGTTTAATTTAAAACTATTTATAATGAATGGCTACATATCAATTACAAGTAAAGCTCTATTATTAATGCAATGGGCTTGAATGGGTAATTCACTATCCCGGGACTGACTTCACTGAAGACTAGTGGTTCCCAAACTTTAAAAAAAAAAATATTTTTTTTTTATTTTATTAGTATATTAGATCTAGACTGCCTATTATAGATCTTTTTTTTTTAATATTTCATCTACATGCTAGATTACGGTAATTCCACTTTTTTTTAATCAACGATAATACAAAGAGAAAATATCTGGATCTCTGGGCTAGTTTTAACAATGTTAGAACCATCGTACATCAAATAAAACCTTGATCTAGAATTTTCTTTTTTTTTTATTCATGGCGAGTTCAAATATAATAAATGTATGCACTTTTTGTACTTCATTTTTCTCACGTGAAAAACAATTATCAGGGAGGGAAGCTTGTGTTGACGGCTAACCTTTGGGGGAAAAAATCATCCAATTTTTTTTTTCTTATTTTGTGCTTGTAAAAAAAATGGGAGCGGACAGGGTTTGAACCCTCGACCGTCAATAAATCCGAACGACAGTCCAGCGTGCAAACCACTTGACCAGGCAGCCATCCATGTACGAGGCAGTTCAAAGCTTAGAAAAAAAATAAAAAATGTCCTCTAATTCAAATCCTTACGTTAGATCTAATGGTTTAATTTAAAACTATTTATAATGAATGGCTACATATCAATTACAAGTAAAGATCTATTATTAATGCAATGGGCTTGAATGGGTAATTCACTATCCCGGGACTGACTTCACTGTAGACCAGTGGTTCCCAAACTTTTTTAAAAAAATAATTTTTTTATTTTTTTTTTTTTGTAGTTTAATTTTTTTTTTATTATTTTTTTTTGTTTAAAGTAAAAAAAAAATAATATTAAAAAAAAAATAAAAAAAAAAAATAATAAAATTTTTTTTTCTTTTTTTGTGCTTGTAAAAAATGGGAGCGGGTAGGGTTTGAACCCTCGACCGTCGATAAATCCGAATGACAGTCCAGCGTGCTAACCACTTGACCAGGCAGCCATCCATGCGCGAGCAGTTTAAAGCTTAGAAAAAAATAAAAAATAAAAAATGTCCACTAATTCAAATCCTTACGTTAGATCTAATGGTTTAATTTAAAACTATTTATAATGAATGGCTACATATCAATTACAAGTAAAGATCTATTATTAATGCAATGGGCTTGAATGGGTAATTTATCATGAAGAATAATCTTTTGAAAAGAAACCCTAAATTCTGTTTCATTTTGACCGGGGCTGCTCTGTCTACTTGTAAACCATGTGGCGGCCATGTTCATGATTTAATGTAACAATAAATTATCTTTTTCCTCTAAATCTAGATTATCAGTTCAAAATCTTCTACTCGATGTCTATATCTATAAATCCTTTATAACTAGTTCAGTCCTAGTCTAAAAACCAATGTTACGACTCAATTCAATAATTCATGTTGATGGGTCTAGACTGAATCGATTTAAGATAATTTATCTTATCGTAATTACTAATTTTATTAGATTTATTTAAATAGAACTAATAATTTAAAATTTAGATAGATCTATCTAGACTAGTTACTAGATCTATAGAAATTCTCAATCAAGATTATCTATATAGATCAAGAAGAAGAACAGTTTAAAGGTAAGAAAATAATCTAGATCTAGAAAAAATCAGGGTCAACAGACAGAGAAGTTTTGTAAGGCTATCCAAACACACCACCTATTCAACTTATTCGATTGTCAATATTAGATCTATTTAGAAATATTAGATCTAGACTAGATTACTATAGATTATAATTATATAAGTAGATCTAGCATCATCTAGATTAATCTATCATCTATTTACTAGTCTAGATCTAGAAAAAAATCTAGATCTAGCTAGAATCTTTTAAATCTTTATCACTCAAGACTGAGTCTTTAAAGAAAGTTTATAAGACTAGATAGAGAGTCTAGAATACAATTCAATATTGATTGTAGATATAGTCAATATAGATTCTAGATATTTAGAATGTAGACTGTAAAGTTTCTTATTAATTTTAATACTAGAATTGTCATTAGAGTATTAGAGTTTGTTTAGTATAGTCTAGTCAGTCTAGAATAGAATGTCTAGATTACTCTAGTCCTAGTACCTAGTTATAGACTTGATCTATAGATTAAATCTAGATCTATATAGACTAGATCAAGAAGTAGAATAGTTTAAGAGGTAAGAAAATCTGCTAGATCTAGATAACTAGACCTATAATATAGTCTAGATCATTAATTAGAATATTACTAGATCTAGATCTATTAACTAGTCTAGAAAAGTCTAGATCTATTATCTAGTCTAGAATAGTCTAGATCTAACTAGAAGCTTAATCACTCAAGTCTCAGAGTCTTTAAAAAAAGTTTATAAGACTAGACAGAGAGTCTAGAATACAATTCAATATTGATTGTAGTAAAATCCAGATTTAGAGTGTAGACTAAACTCTAGATCAGTGATTCCCAAAGTGGTCTATATAGACCCCCAGAAGTCTACGAAGACTTCCAGGGGGTCTACAAAATTAAAAAAATAAATTGGGGGTCTATGAGAGGTCCACGGGGGTCTACGATAATAGATTTCATTTAAAGCAGATCATTTTCATTTTTACATTCATTTAATGTAATTATTTTATACAGTAATATATGATTTTTATCTTGGTAAATCATTTAAACATATATCCTGCTAATCAAACCAAAGAATTGTCTCAATACTTATTTAAAAATTTTAATTTTGTCTACATGTAACAAATGTTTAACAAAAAGAAATGTACACTGTCCAGCGTTGATTATTTAAAACTGAGATTCATTCCTTCCTTGTCAAACAAGCGGTTGCCTAAGTGACTTTTTTAAAATAATGATACCAAACCAATGGCTAGAGGATCATCTGAGACAATGTCACCCTGACAAAATAGATAAAGATTTACAAATTTTCTAGCACTCAAAGATAAAGTTAAGAATAGACCCACACAATCTCACTTCAACATCATATATATATATAGAGAAGATGTTGGTTTGTGAGCGTCTTCCAATATCTCTTTACTTATAGCAAAATACGGAAACATAGGTAAAACATTGATTTTACCAGCCGTTGTAGTTGTGAAAACTGTTTTACACACACCTACATCTGATATTATTAAAAGAATTTCTTTAAGCAAAAATACAAATCAAGGGCACATCGGTGGCATGAGTTATCAAATTAAAAGCTTCTTATGTGATTCTTTGCAAAGGAAATATATACAGTTTGGGATCAGTTTGGAACCAGTGGCATCACAGGCTCTGATGGGGTGTAGCGATGTGTGCTGTAAACTAACCCAGACTTTTTTTAAAAAATGATACCAAACCAATAGCTAGAGGATCATCGTCAGTCTGTTGAATTGGTGTTAATTACATTAAGGGACTTAATCACTCTTTTTTTATTTCCAGAAAATAATACCAGGGTTATGCTCCTTTCACCGTTGAGTTCCAGGATGAAGAATGAAAGACAGAGAGCAATGTGAAGACATCAAAGAATGTGCAGGTCTGCCATGAAATGGTTTATCCAGGGCTAAGTACAGAGAGGAATATAGAAGGGCTGTTGACTGATCTTGTGTGGTGCCCCCATGGCTCAACAGACTGATTGATAGGTAATGGTAAGAATTTAATGTATTTTGTAAAAAAATTATGAAAATTGGTGTTAATTACATTGAGAGACTTAATCACTTTTTTTATTTCCAGAAAATAATACCAGGGTTATGTTCCTTTCACTGTTGAGTTTCAGGATGAAGAATGAAAGACAGAGAGCAATGTGAAGACATCAAAGAATGTGCAGGTCTGCCATGAAATGGTTTATCCAGGGCTAAGTACAGAGAGGAATATAGAAGGGCTGTTGACAGATCTTGTGTGGTGCCCCCATGGTTCAACAGACTGATTGATAGGTAATGGTAAGAATTTAATGTATTTTGTAAAAAAAATTATAAAAATTGGTTTTAATTATATTAAGAGACTTAATCACTTTTTTTATTTCCAGAAAATAATACCAGGGTAATGGTCCTTTCACTTTTGAGTTCCAGGATGAAGAATGAGAAAGACAGAGAGCAATGTGAAGACATCAAAGAATGTGCAGGTCTGCCATGAAATGGTTTATCCAGGGATAAGTACAGAGAGGAATATAGAAGGGCTGTTGACAGATCTTGTGTGGTGCCCCCATGGTTCAACAGACTGATTGATAGGTAATGGTAAGAATTTAATGTATTTTGTAAAAAAATTATAAAAATTGGTGTTAATTACATGAAGGGATTTAATCACTCTTTTTTTATTTCCAGAAAATAATACCAGGGTTATGGTCCTTTCACCATTAAGTTCCAGGATGAAGAATGAAAGACAGAGAGCAATGTGAAGACATCAAAGAATGTGCAGGTCTGCCATGAAATGGTTTATCCAGGGCTAAGTACAGAGAGGAATATAGAAGGGCTGCTGACAGATCTTGTGTGGTGCCCCCATGGTTCAACAGACTGATTGATAGGTAATGGTAAGAATTTAATGTATTTTGTAAAAAAATTATAAAAATTGGTGTTAATTACATTAAGAGACTTAATCACTTTTTTTATTTCCAGAAAATAATACCAGGGTTATGGTCCTTTCACTGTTGATTTCCAGGATGAAGAATGAAAAACAGAGAGCAATGTGAAGACATCAAAAAAATGTGCAGGTCTGCCAGGAAATGGTTTATCCAGGGCTAATTACAGAGAGGAATATAGAAGGGCTGATGACAGATCTTGTGTGGTGCCCCTATGGTTCAACAGACTGATTGATAGGTAATGGTAAGAATTTAATGTATTTTGTAAAAAAATTATAAAAATTAGTTTTAATTATATTAAGAGACTTAATCACTTTTTTTATTTCCAGAAAATAATACCAGGGTTATGGTCCTTTCACTGTTGAGTTCCAGGATGAAGAATGAAAGACAGAGAGCAATGTGAAGACATCAAAGAATGTGCAGGTCTGCCATGAAATGGTTTATCCAGGGCTAAGTACAGAGAGGAATATAGAAGGGCTGATGACATATCTTGTGTGGTGCCCACATGGTTCAACAGACTGATTGATAGGTAATGGTAAGAATTTAATGTATTTTGTAAAAAAATTATAAAAATTGGTGTTAATTACATTAAGAGACTTAATCACTTTTTTTATTTCCAGAAAATAATACCAGGGTTATGGTCCTTTCACTGTTGATTTCCAGGATGAAGAATGAAAAACAGAGAGCAATGTGAAGACATCAAAAAAATGTGCAGGTCTGCCAGGAAATGGTTTATCCAGGGCTAATTACAGAGAGGAATATAGAAGGGCTGATGACAGATCTTGTGTGGTGCCCCTATGGTTCAACAGACTGATTGATAGGTAATGGTAAGAATTTAATGTATTTTGTAAAAAAATTATAAAAATTAGTTTTAATTATATTAAGAGACTTAATCACTTTTTTTATTTCCAGAAAATAATACCAGGGTTATGGTCCTTTCACTGTTGAGTTCCAGGATGAAGAATGAAAGACAGAGAGCAATGTGAAGACATCAAAGAATGTGCAGGTCTGCCATGAAATGGTTTATCCAGGGCTAAGTACAGAGAGGAATATAGAAGGGCTGATGACATATCTTGTGTGGTGCCCACATGGTTCAACAGACTGATTGATAGGTAATGGTAAGAATTTAATGTATTTTGTAAAAAAATTATAAAAATTGGTGTTAATTACATAAAGGGATTTAATCACTCTTTTTTTATTTCCAGAAAATAATACCAGGGTTATGGTCCTTTCACCATTAAGTTCCAGGATGAAGAATGAAAGACAGAGAGCAATGTGAAGACATCAAAGAATGTGCAGGTCTGCCATGAAATGGTTTATCCAGGGCTAAGTACAGAGAGGAATATAGATGGGGTTGTTGACAGATCTTGTGTGGTGCCCCCATGGTTCAACAGACTGATTGATAGGTAATGGTAAGAATTTAATGTATTTTGTAAAAAAAATTATAAAAATTGGTTTTAATTATATTAAGAGACTTAATCACTTTTTTTATTTCCAGAAAATAATACCAGGGTAATGGTCCTTTCACTGTTGAGTTCCAGGATGAAGAATGAGAAAGACAGAGAGCAATGTGAAGACATCAAAGAATGTGCAGGTCTGCCATGAAATGGTTTATCCAGGGATAAGTACAGAGAGGAATATAGAAGGGCTGTTGACAGATCTTGTGTGGTGCCCCCATGGTTCAACAGACTGATTGATAGGTAATGGTAAGAATTTAATGTATTTTGTAAAAAAATTATAAAAATTGGTGTTAATTACATGAAGGGATTTAATCACTCTTTTTTTATTTCCAGAAAATAATACCAGGGTTATGGTCCTTTCACCATTAAGTTCCAGGATGAAGAATGAAAGACAGAGAGCAATGTGAAGACATCAAAGAATGTGCAGGTCTGCCATGAAATGGTTTATCCAGGGCTAAGTACAGAGAGGAATATAGAAGGGCTGCTGACAGATCTTGTTTGGTGCCCCCATGGTTCAACAGACTGATTGATAGGTAATGGTAAGAATTTAATGTATTTTGTAAAAAAATTATAAAAATTGGTGTTAATTACATTAAGAGACTTAATCACTTTTTTTATTTCCAGAAAATAATACCAGGGTTATGGTCCTTTCACTGTTGATTTCCAGGATGAAGAATGAAAAACAGAGAGCAATGTGAAGACATCAAAAAAATGTGCAGGTCTGCCAGGAAATGGTTTATCCAGGGCTAATTACAGAGAGGAATATAGAAGGGCTGATGACAGATCTTGTGTGGTGCCCCTATGGTTCAACAGACTGATTGATAGGTAATGGTAAGAATTTAATGTATTTTGTAAAAAAATTATAAAAATTAGTTTTAATTATATTAAGAGACTTAATCACTTTTTTTATTTCCAGAAAATAATACCAGGGTTATGGTCCTTTCACTGTTGAGTTCCAGGATGAAGAATGAAAGACAGAGAGCAATGTGAAGACATCAAAGAATGTGCAGGTCTGCCATGAAATGGTTTATCCAGGGCTAAGTACAGAGAGGAATATAGAAGGGCTGATGACATATCTTGTGTGGTGCCCACATGGTTCAACAGACTGATTGATAGGTAATGGTAAGAATTTAATGTATTTTGTAAAAAAATTATAAAAATTGGTGTTAATTACATAAAGGGATTTAATCACTCTTTTTTTATTTCCAGAAAATAATACCAGGGTTATGGTCCTTTCACCATTAAGTTCCAGGATGAAGAATGAAAGACAGAGAGCAATGTGAAGACATCAAAGAATGTGCAGGTCTGCCATGAAATGGTTTATCCAGGGCTAAGTACAGAGAGGAATATAGAAGGGCTGTTGACAGATCTTGTGTGGTGCCCCCATGGTTCAACAGACTGATTGATAGGTAATGGTAAGAATTTAATGTATTTTGAAAAGAAAATTTAAAAAATTGGTGTTAATTACATTAAGGGACTTAATCACTCTTTTTTTATTTCCAGAAAATGATACCAGGGTCATGCTCCTTTCACCGTTGAGTTCCAGGATGAAGAATGAAAGACAGAGAGCAATGTGAAGACATCAAAGAATGTGCAGGTCTGCCATGAAATGGTTTATCCAGGGCTAAGTACAGAGAGGAATATAGAAGGGCTGTTGACAGATCTTGTGTGGTGCCCCCATGGTTCAACAGACTGATTGATAGGTAATGGTAAGAATTTAATGTATTTTGTAAAAAAAATTATAAAAATTGGTTTTAATTATATTAAGAGACTTAATCACTTTTTTTATTTCCAGAAAATAACACCAGGGTAATGGTCCTTTCACTGTTGAGTTCCAGGATGAAGAATGAGAAAGACAGAGAGCAATGTGAAGACATCAAAGAATGTGCAGGTCTGCCATGAAATGGTTTATCCAGGGCTAAGTACAGAGAGGAATATAGAAGGGCTGTTGACAGATCTTGTGTGGTGCCCCCATGGTTCAACAGACTGATTGATAGGTAATGGTAAGAATTTAATGTATTTTGTAAAAAAATTATAAAAATTAGTTTTAATTATATTAAGAGACTTAATCACTTTTTTTATTTCCAGAAAATAATACCAGAGTTATGGTCCTTTCACTGTTGAGTTCCAGGATGAAGAATGAAAGACAGAGAGCAATGTGAAGACATCAAAGAATGTGCAGGTCTGCCATGAAATGGTTTATCCAGGGCTAAGTACAGAGAGGAATATAGAAGGGCTGTTGACAGATCTTGTGTGGTGCCCCCATGGTTCAACAGACTGATTGATAGGTAATGGTAAGAATTTAATGTATTTTGTAAAAAAATTATAAAAATTGGTGTTAATTACATGAAGGGATTTAATCACTCTTTTTTTATTTCCAGAAAATAATACCAGGGTTATGGTCCTTTCACCATTAAGTTCCAGGATGAAGAATGAAAGACAGAGAGCAATGTGAAGACATCAAAGAATATGCAGGTCTGCCATGAAATGGTTTATCCAGGGCTAAGTACAGAGAGGAATATAGAAGGGCTGTTGACAGATCTTGTGTGGTGCCCCCATGGTTCAACAGACTGATTGATAGGTAATGGTAAGAATTTAATGTATTTTGAAAAGAAAATTTAAAAAATTGGTGTTAATTACATTAAGGGACTTAATCACTCATTTTTTATTTCCAGAAAATGATACCAGGGTCATGCTCCTTTCACCGTTGAGTTCCAGGATGAAGAATTAAAGACAGAGAGCAATGTGAAGACATCAAAGAATGTGCAGGTCTGCCATGAAATGGTTTATCCAGGGCTAAGTACAGAGAGGAATATAGAAGGGCTGCTGACAGATCTTGTGTGGTGCCCCCATGGTTCAACAGACTGATTGATAGGTAATGGTAAGAATTTAATGTATTTTGTAAAAAAATTATAAAAATTGGTGTTAATTACATTAAGAGACTTAATCACTTTTTTTATTTCCAGAAAATAATACCAGGGTTATGGTCCTTTCACTGTTGATTTCCAGGATGAAGAATGAAAAACAGAGAGCAATGTGAAGACATCAAAAAAATGTGCAGGTCTGCCAGGAAATGGTTTATCCAGGGCAAAGTACAGAGAGGAATATAGAAGGGCTGATGACAGATCTTGTGTGGTGCCCCTATGGTTCAACAGACTGATTGATAGGTAATGGTAAGAATTTAATGTATTTTGTAAAAAAGTTATAAAAATTGGTTTTAATTATTTTAAGAGACTTAATCACTTTTTTTATTTCCAGAAAATAATACCAGGGTTATGGTCCTTTCACCGTTGAGTTCCAGGATGAAGAATGAAAGACAGAGAGCAATGTGAAGACATCAAAGAATGTGCAGGTCTGCCATGAAATGGTTTATCCAGGGCTAAGTACAGAGAGGAATATAGAAGGGCTGATGACAGATCTTGTGTGGTGCCCCCATGATTAAACAGACTGATTTATAGGTAATGGTAAGAATTTAATGTATTTTGTAAAAAAATTATAAAAATTGGTTTTAATTATATTAAAAGACTTAATCACTTTTTCTATTTCCAGAAAAAAATACCAGGGTTATAGTCCTTTCACTGTTGAGTTCCAGGATGAAGAATGAAAGACTGAGAGCAATGTGAAGACATCAAAGAATGTGCAGGTCTGCCATGAAATGGTTTATCTAGGGCTAAGTACAGAGAGGAATATAGAAGGGCTGTTGACAGATCTTGTGTGGTGCCCCCATGGTTCAACAGACTGATTGATAGGTAATGGTAAGAATTTAATGTATTTTGTAAAAAAATTATAAAAATTAGTTTTAATTATATTAAGAGACTTAATCACTTTTTTTATTTTCAGAAAATAATACCAGGGTTATGGTCCTTTCACTGTTGAGTTCCAGGATGAAGAAAGAAAGACAGAGAGCAATGTGAAGACATCAAAGAATGTGCAGGTCTGCCATGAAATGGTTTATCCAGGGCTAAGTACAGAGAGGAATATAGAAGGGCTGTTGACAGATCTTGTGTGGTGCCCCCATGGTTCAACAGACTGATTGATAGGTAATGGTAAGAATTTAATGTATTTTGTAAAAAAATTATAAAAATTGGTGTTAATTACATGAAGGGATTTAATCACTCTTTTTTTATTTCCAGAAAATAATACCAGGGTTATGGTCCTTTCACCATTAAGTTCCAGGATGAAGAATGAAAGACAGAGAGCAATGTGAAGACATCAAAGAATGTGCAGGTCTGCCATGAAATGGTTTATCGAGGGCTAAGTACAGAGAGGAATATAGAAGGGCTGTTGACAGATCTTGTGTGGTGCCCCCATGGTTCAACAGACTGATTGATAGGTAATGGTAAGAATTTAATGTATTTTGAAAAGAAAATTTAAAAAATTGGTGTTAATTACATTAAGGGACTTAATCACTCTTTTTTTATTTCCAGAAAATGATACCAGGGTCATGCTCCTTTCACCGTTGAGTTCCAGGATGAAGAATGAAAGACAGAGAGCAATGTGAAGACATCAAAGAATGTGCAGGTCTGCCATGAAATGGTTTATCCAGGGCTAAGTACAGAGAGGAATATAGAAGGGCTGCTGACAGATCTTGTGTGGTGCCCCCATGGTTCAACAGACTGATTGATAGGTAATGGTAAGAATTTAATGTATTTTGATTCTTACTTGTCATTTTTGTGATTAATGCTCGGAATAGACATTGTACATTTTAATTTTTTTTTTATGTGGTTATTTAGAATTGGCATTCAAGTTTTTCGTAGTGGCTATTTGAATCGACATATGCTTTTTGTGATTGCTGTTTGGAATCAAACTTGTGCATTCATTTTATAATTATTTAGAATGGACATTTTTTAATTTTTTTTTGTAACTGATGTTAAACATCAGACTTGTGGTTTTTTTGTTTTTTTTTTTTTAGAATCAACGTGTTTTGTATAGTTGCTGTTTGAATAGAAATTCGCTTTTTTTGTGATGGCTGTTTGGAATTGAAATTGTGCTTTTTTGTAATGGCTGACTGGAATCGGACTTGTGTGATTATATTATCGATTTTCGGAATTGGACATGTTCCTTTTTATGATCAGTAATAGAAATCCGACTTGCGCGTTTTTTTTTGGTGGTTATTAAAATTTTTGTGATTGTTGTTTTTAATCATACTTCTGCTTTTTTGTGTGGGCTGTTTGAAAAAGACTTGTGTTTTTCTGTGATGGATATTCACATTCCGAGTTGTGCATTTACTTTGTGTTTTTTTAGAATGGCATTTTTATTTGTTTATTTTATGTGACGGCTGTTAGAAGTCTGACTTTGCCTCCTTTTTATGATCGGTGTGGAGTTCGAAACTGGTGGGTTTTTTTTGTGATCAATGTTCGGCATAAGACTTGTTTTTTTTTTTTTAATCAACTGCTTTTTTTAGTAGTGGCTGATTGAATTGACATTTGGGTCTTTATTGATGGCAGTTTGGACATGTGTTTTTTTAATTGATGTTCTTTATCAGATTTGTTTGTTTTTCTTTTATCAATGTTTTAAATTGGACTTGTGCGTTTTTGTGATCAATGTTCTGCATTAGACTTGTGTGCTTTTTTTTGTGATGGCTTTTTATGAGCTCTGTTTGAAATTAGACTTGTGTGTTTTTTGTGATCATTGTTCAGTATCGGATTTTTTTTTTTTTTAAAGAATCATGTGCTTTTTTTTAGTAGCAAAAGAATTGACATTTTCTTCTTTGGAGATGGCTGTTTAGAATCAAACATGTGTATATTACTTAAGCTCTTCATTGGATTTGTGTGTTTTTATGATCAATGTCTGATATTGTGTTTTTCATAGTGGTTGTTTAAATTAGTTGCTTTTTTTTTGTGATGGCTGTTTGGAATCAGACTTTTGCATTTTTTTGTTTGTTTGTTTGTTGTTATTTAGAATTGACTTGATTATTTTTTGGCAGTTAATATTTGGAATCTACTTGATAACTTTTCTTTATGACTGCTTGGAATCGACTTTTGTGTTATTTGTAGTGGCTGTCTGGAATTATGTTGTATTATTTTGTTATGGCCTTTCAGAATCAAACTTATATTTTATTTTTTTTGGTTATATAGATTTGATTTTTTTTTTTTTGCTTTAGCTATTATAATCCAAATTTGCTTTTTTTTGTGATGACTTTTCATATTGACACTGGTTGAATAAAAATTTAATTATTTTTTATTTCACATGATGCAAGTTTACCTTTTGTTTTGCAGTAATTAGATTCATTGTGAAGATGTGTGCACTGGGCTGGAACATTTTCAGAGAAAGCTGGACTAGCCATGCATCAGGTAATTATTTACTATTACTGAATGTTATTAAGGTATTGTCTTACACCTATCTTTTCCTCAACTGATCTTAGGTACCCATTAGAGTTGGGTTGACTTGGTATTATCATAAATATCCTGGAATTCAAAACCCCAGTTTTTATGTTGTAACCTTCAGCCACCAAATCATCTAGTTAGTAGGTGAAAGAAGTGTATACCAAAAAATGGATGCAAAAACTATTATCTAACATAGAGAACATAAATTTAGATCTCTACTCATCTATCATGATCTAGTCAATCTTGATTAGAGTTTATAATAATTTTAGATTCTAGATCTAAAGCTAAATAATATATTCTATTTCTATATTTTTCAATAGACTCTAGACTAGATTGTCACTAGATCTTGTTAGTCATCTAGACAATCTCATCTTATTTCTAAGTTTACTCAAGACTATGGTCTCTAGCAAAGATTAGAATTTTTTTAAAATTCAGGAATTAAAAGGGCGCCTCGGAGTAACCCACCCAACTTTAATGGGTACCTGACATTAGTTGGGGAAATGTATTTGCATATGGCCATTGTGCTGGCCTTTGGTGATTGGATGCCATAGGCAAGGTGAATTTGGTGGCCCTTAATTAAAAAGAAATAGTGAAAAGTTAAAAATAAGGCTATTTCAATTGTTTGGTTGAAATAATCAATGCTGGCGAGTAACAAAATATTATAATGTCATTTAATTAAGCCCTTAGTTTTCAAATATTTTTTTTGTAGATCTTGATATATGTATTACATACATCTTAATTTATATATGTTATGGATTTAATTTATTTATAAAGCAGTTTAATAAATATTCTTTTCTATTTTTTTTCAGCATACTAGCCAAGATTGATACCTCTCCACAAATCAACAAAGACATCAATGAAGCTTTGTTAAAGCTAGTGACAATTTACATGTTTTCTTATGTGGCTTAATTATAATAATGTCAAGAAAGCTAATTAAATAAGAACTATACATTTTATTGTCAGGCTTATGTTAGTCTTAACTATTTCTGTAATTTCTTATTCTTCATTATGGGGGGCATTATGAATCTTAGATAGTTTTCAATGGACCTCATTCACCAATTGTAAACAAACAACATTTAGCCACGTGGTGCTTTATCTCTTCTATATAATTTACGATCTCATGTTTAATTCATGATGGTTGTCACGAGACAATTTTTTTCATTGTTTTATCAATAAGATCACGTGACTAAATGTTGGTGAATGAGGTCCATTCTAAGATAAGTTAATTTTTATTGATCCAATCAAATGGATATTCAGTTTGACTACAATTTTGCTTATAAAAAGCTCAATCGTATAGTTTTGTATTAAATAATAGTTTAATTGCGTTTTAGGTACTAATAGTTAGTATGCTATGTAATATTTAAATGCAGTTTTTTATTATTAAAAATCATTGTTATGTAAATAATTAATTCTGTAATATTAGACATAATTGTAGGTCTTTCTGTGTAGCAACTATACTGCACACTTTTTTTTCATTCCTACGAGTAGATAATATAATTTATTCAATGATAATAAAGAGCTTTGAAATAAATCTCTTTATAATTCTGTACTTATTTCATAATAAAGTAATTTTTACTATCCAAAAAGAAATGCATTTAGAATTTCTATGTGAGAATGATATTTAAATATGTACAGTAGCATGACAAAAGAGCTTTTACATTATATTCTAAAAAGATGTATTACTCTTGCTTATAGCTATAACAATATTTGTCTTGATCTTTTGCAAAAATCAATTTTAAGATAAAACTTAAAATTCTGAAAATCACTATAACCCAAAATATTGTATTATTCTGTTCATGCATCATGGTCCCTCTCTCGACCTTGCTGATGAGATCCAAAAGAACGCTTCGAGTTACATTTGGCACCAACTCAGTTGCAGAAGCTGCTGGAGTAAATTTCACGGTTTATACTCCCAACGCCTAAGGGGATTATTCCTTGAGGTTGTTACCGCAATGCAGCGTGGGTTTGAAATCACAGTACCCCTAGATGAATTGCCTAACTAGGCTGACGAGCTCCATTTACCCGAAGCTCCCGGTTTTGTGGCGCCAAGTATCCGCCTTCACCTGTTAGTAAGAGCAGTTTTGCCGGGCTTAGTATTTAAGCCAAACGAGAAGGCCAGGTGCTGGACTTGGTTGTCAGAGGCTATCTGAGACGCTTGCCTTTAGGAGTATTTTATATACAATGGAAGCTTATCCCCACTGACACCCCTGGCCATGACAACCACATTAAGGTGCACAATACTATGGTGTCTAGCTGTGCATTGTACCTGACTTAGCACACGCTGATTAAAATTTATAAGATTGAAAAAAGGTAACAAAAACTATTACCTTAAAATGCATCAATGCATTTCTATATGTTTTATTCTTATTCTCTTCCTATCAGTTATAATCTAGCGATATAAATCTATTATTTCTGTTTTGTTTTTTTTGTTGTTGTTTTTTTTCCATATCAGTTTTAAGCTGGCGATATTAAAAATCAACTAGGTTATTCCCCCCTTGGAAAATACGTTTAGTCTTGATCCAGCGCCTAGACAACGCAAAAAATCTGGCCAGTGGTAGCAAGGTCTACTTAGAGACATAAATAGTTCTGTGAAGTTATAATTTGATTAAAATTTAAGGTGCTATTGACATGTATTATTATGAAGATAAAGTTGAAATAAATATTGAATTAAAATAGATCTAGGCTTATATCTAGTCGTATAGTAAAATTAGTTAATAGATCTGCGAAGTTATATTTTGATTTATGATGCTGACAACATGTAATATTTTAAGATAAGGCGGAAATTGATATCGATCTTTTTTTTTTTAGCCTTTATATATATTATGGTCATATGGAGTTAATGCCTTTAATAGATAATATTAGGAATTATTTTTTTTTCTGTCAATGATGAGTGGGTGCATTGGTGGATTTTTTTTTTTGCACTACCACCCAATCTTCAATTAAAAAGTGATGCATCTTAGTAATCTTTCCTTTTTTTTCTCGCTTATTTATAATCCCTCACACACTGTCACACACATACACACACACACATTGGCAGACTGGCTGCATGGAGCAGCACATTATCCCCCAGCATCCTGCTGTCGTGTATGGGACGCCACTATTTGTAAGCATTCATGCATTAAAGCCCCGTGCTGCACGCATTTTACTTAATGATTACATTGAAAAATATTATTTTTTTATGTAAAAAATGCATTTAATAATGGTCACCTTGTCATATAATAGCTTAAAATGACCAAAAGATTCATTGTTTTTACTTGATATTCATACACAATGGTTAAAGGGAGCCCGCCATGTTTTGAAATTAATGATTTAAGTTTGAAGTTTCTTCCCTCCTATATAAATGCGTTTCTTGACTATAAAAAGAACTGCTAAGACATATATATATATCTTCTGTTTACAGACAAGAATAATCCGATTGGTTCGCGTGATTTTTTTCTCTAATATGATTGATTGTCAATGGACGCTTTAACACAGGCTCACAGCTGAAGTGAACTTATTAGTCTTACGTAGATAAGAATCTAGAGATCTATAACTTTGCTTAATTCTTTTTAAAGTTTAATTTTATCCAACAATTTCTTAAATCAAATAATTTTTTTAAAGAATCGTGTAAACTTCGTAGATCTAGAAATTAAAATTGGTTTAAACATGGAAATTACTCTGGCAACAGAAGCCAAAAGAGTCACAAGTCTAGATTCTAGATATTAAGATAGATATGTAAGAGTAAGAGTATGATCTACTTGATTTAGAAAATCACGATCTAACTTATCTAAGCATAGGTTGGTGAATGCTACAATCCCGAAGTAGACATATTATAGATCTAGATCTAGAATTTTACAATATAGATTTAGATCTATGTAAGAGATCTAGAAAAGTATATCTAGGTCTAGAATACTCTAGAGTCTACAGTGAAGTCAGTCCTGGGATAGTGAATTCTCGAAAAAAAAAAATAAAATAAAAATTTATCTAAAAAAAAAATATATATAAAAAAAATAAAAAAAAAAGAAAATAAAAACAAAAAATTTTAAAAAATAAAAAAAAAAATTGAAAATGAAAAAAAAAATTTAAAAAAATTAAATAAAAAATAAAAAAAAAATTTTTTTAAATTAAAAAAAAATAATACAAATAATAATAAAAAAAAATAAAAAAAAATTCAAAAAAATAAAAAATAAATAATAAAAAAATTTTAAAAAAATTCAAAAAATTCAAAAAAATAAAAAATAATTAATTAAATAAATAATTTAAAAAAATTATTAAAAAAAAAATTTAAAAAAAAATTAAAAAAAAAAAAAATTATAAAAAAAAAAATTAAAAATTAAAAAAAAAAGAAAAAAAAAAGAAAAAAATAAAAATAATAAAAAATTAAAAAAAAAAAAATATAAGTTAAGCAGTGGGTCTACCGAAAAGCAGAAAACATGTCAAGGGGTCTATAAGACAAAAAAGTTTGGGAACCACTGGTCTACAGTGAAATCAGTCCCGGGATAGTGAATTCTCAAAAAAGAAATAAAAAAAAAATTTATCTAAAAAAAAAATGAAAAATGAAAAAAAAAAATTAAAAAAAAATTTAAAAAAAATAAAAAAAAATTTAAAAAATTAAAAAAAAAAATATATAAAAAAATAAAAAAATAAAAAAAATAATAATAAAAAAAATAATTTAAAAAAAATTTTTAAAAATTATAAAAAAAAATTTTTAAAAATTAAAAAAAAAATTAAAAAAAAAAAAAAAAAAATTAAAAATTAAAAAAAAAATAATAAAAAAAAAAGATAAAAAAATAATACGAGGGTTATGGTCCTTTCACCATTGAGTTCCAGGATGAAGAATGAAAGACAGAGCAATGTGAAGACATCAAAGTATGGGCAGGTCTGCCACGAAATGGTTTATCCAGGGCTCAGTACAGAGAGGAATATAGAAGGGCTTATGACAGATTTTGTGTGGTGCCCCCATGGTTCAACAGATTGATCATTAGATAATGTTAAGAATTTAATGTATTTTGTAAAAAATTGGCGTTAATTACATTAAGGGACTTAATCAGTCTTTTTTTATTTCCAGAAAATAATACCAGGGTTATGGTCCTTTCATTATTGAGTTCCAGGATGAAGAATGAAAGATAGAGAGCAATGTGAAGACATCAAAGAATGGGCAGGTCTGCCATTAAAAATGGTTTATCCAGGGCTAAGTACAGAGAGGAATATAGAAAGGCTGTTGACAGATCTTGTGATGTGCCCCCAATGTTCAAGAGATTGATCATTAGGTAATGGTAAGAATTTAATGTATTTTGTAAAAAATTGGTGTTAATTACATTAAGGGACTTTATCAATCTTTTTTTATTTATAGTACACAAGTTTCTTTTACCTTCTAGCTGCTTACTAAGAACGGGTTTCGATAGAATCAATACGTTGGGACCACAATTTGGAAAAACCATAGGCTTGCTATCAAAGCTTTGTATTTTATTTTTGGTATTTCCCAAATCAACTTAATAAAGAAATTATAAGACTTGTCTACGAAAATCAAGATATCTCTTAAACTATCGCTTCTATTCAAGTGAAATTTAGTACACATGTTCCTTTTACCTCCTAGATGCTTACTAAAAACGGGTTTCGATAGAATAAAAACGTTGGGACCACAATTTGTGTAAAGCCACAGGCTAGCTATCAAAGCTTTGTATTTTTTTTTTGGTGTTTCCCAAATCAACTTAATAATGAAATTATAAGGCTTCTTTTCGAAAATCAAGATATCTCTTAAACTGTCGCTTCTATTCAAGTGAAATTTAGTACACAAATTCAGTTTTACCTCCTAAATGCTTACTAAGAACGGTTTTCGTCAGAATCAAAACGTTGGGACCACAATATGTGAAAAACCACAGGCTTGCTATCAGAGCTTTGTATTTTCTTATTGGTATTTCCCAAATTAACTAAATAAAAAAATTATAAGGCTTGTTTTTGAAAATCAAGATATCTATATATATAGAGGGGCTGTTGACAGATCTTATGTGGTGCCCCCATGGTTCAACAGACTGATTGATAGGTAATGGTAAGAATGTAATGTATTTTGTAAAAAATTGGTGTTAATTACATTAAGGGACTTAATCAGTCTTTTTTTTATTTCCAGAAAATAATACCAGGGTTATGGTCCTTTCACCATTGAGTTCCAGGATGAAGAATGAAAGACAGAGAGCAATGTGAAGACATCAAAGAATGGGCAGGTCTGCCATTAAAAATGGTTTATCCAGTGCTAAGTACAGAGAGGAATATAGAAGGGCTGTTGACAGATCTTGTGATGTGCCCCCATGGTTCAACAGATTGATCATTAGGTAATGGTAAGAATTAAATGTATTTTTTAAAAAATTGGTGTTAATTACATTAAGGGACTTAATCAGTCTTTTTTATTTATAGTAAACAGGTTTCTTTTACCTTCTAGATGCTTACTAAGAACGGGTTTCGATAGAATTAAAACGTTGGGACCACAATTTGCGAAAAACCATAGGCTTGCTATCAAAGCTTTGTATTTTATTTTTGGTATTTCCCAAATCATTTTAATAAAGAAATTATAAGACTTGTCTACGAAAATCAAGATATCTCTTAAACTATCGCTTCTATTAAAGTGAAATTTAGTACAAATGATCCTTTTACCTCCTAGATGCTAACTAAGAATGAATTTCGTCAGAATCAAAAAGTTAGGACCACAATTTGCGAAAAACCACAGGCTTGCTATCAAAGCTTTGTATTTTATTATTGGTATTTCCCAAATCAACTTAATAAGGAATATATAAAGCTTGTTTTCGAAAATCACGATATCTCTTAAACTTTCTCTTCTATTCAAGTGAAATTTAGTACGAAGGTTCCTTTTACATCCTAGATGCTTACTAAGAACGGGTTTCGATAGAAACAAAACGTTGTGTTCACATTTTGCGAAAAACCATAGGCTTGCTATCAAAGCTTTGTATTTTATTTTTGGTATTTCCCAAATCAACTTAAGAAGGAAATTTTAAGGCTTGTCTTCGAAAATCAAGATATATCTTGAACTGTCGATTCTATTCAAGCGAAATTTAGTACACAGGTTCCTTTTACCTCCTAGATGCTTACTAAGAACTGGTTTTGTCAGAATCAAAACGTTAGAACCACAATTTGCGAAAAACCACAGGCTTACTATCAAAGCTTTGTATTTTATTTTTGGTATTTCCCAAATCAACTTAGTAAGAAATTATAAGGCTTGTCTTTGAAAATCAGGATATCTCTTAAACTGTCGCTTTTATTCAAGTGAAATTTAGTTCAAAGGGTTCCTTTTACCTCCTACATGCTTACAAAAAATGGATTTCGTCAGAATCAAAACGATAGGACCACAATTTTCGAAAAACCACAGGCTTTCTATCAAAGCTTTGTATTTTATTTTTGGTATTTTCCAAATCAACTTAATAAGGAAATTATAAGGCTTGTTTTCGAAAATCAGGATATCTTTTAAACTGTCGCTTCTATTTAAGTGAAATTTAGTACACAGGTTCCTTTTACCTCCTACATGCTTACAAAGAATGGATTTCGTCAGAATCAAAACGTTAGGACCACAATTATCAAAAAACCACATGCTATCTATCAAAGCTTTGTTTTTTGCTTTTTTTTGGTGTTTCCCAAATCAACTTAATAAGGAAATTATAAGGCTTGTTTTCGAAAATCAAGATATCTCTTAAACTGTCGCTTCTATTCAAGTGAAATTTAGTACGAAGGTTCCTTTTACATCCTAGATGCTTACTAAGAACGGGTTTCGAAAGAATCAAAACGTTGTGACCACAATTTGTGTAAAACCTCAGGGTTGCTATCAAAGCTTTGTATTTTATTTTTTAAAATTTCCCAAATCAACATAAGAAGGAAATTTTAAGGCTTGTCTTCGAAAATCAAAATATCTCTTAAACTGTCGATTCTATTCAAATCAAATTTAGTACACAGGTTCCTTTTACCTCCTACATGCTTACAAAGAATGGATTTCGTCAGAATCAAAACGTTAGGACCATAATTTGCGAAAAACCACAGGCTTGCTATCAAAGCTTTGTATTTTATTTTTGGTATTTCCCAAATCAACTTAATAAGGAATATATAAAGCTTGTTTTCGAAAATCACGATATCTCTTAAACTGTCGCTTCTATTCAAGTAAAATTTAGTACACAAGTTAAGTTTTACCTCCTAGATGCTTACTAAGAACGGGTTTCGATAGAATCAAAACGTTAGGACCACAATTATCAAAAAACCACAGTCTTGCTATCAAAGCTTTGTATTTTATTTTTGGTATTTCCCAAATCAACTTAAGAAGGAAATTTTAAGGCTTGTCTTCGAAAATCAAGATATATCTTGAACTGTCGATTCTATTCAAGCGAAATTTAGTACACAGGTTCCTTTTACCTCCTAGATGCTTACTAAGAACTGGTTTTGTCAGAATCAAAACGTTAGAACCACAATTTGCGAAAAACCACAGGCTTACTATCAAAGCTTTGTATTTTATTTTTGGTATTTCCCAAATCAACTTAGTAAGAAATTATAAGGCTTGTCTTTGAAAATCAGGATATCTCTTAAACTGTCGCTTTTATTCAAGTGAAATTTAGTTCAAAGGGTTCCTTTTACCTCCTACATGCTTACAAAAAATGGATTTCGTCAGAATCAAAACGATAGGACCACAATTTTCGAAAAACCACAGGCTTTCTATCAAAGCTTTGTATTTTATTTTTGGTATTTTCCAAATCAACTTAATAAGGAAATTATAAGGCTTGTTTTCGAAAATCAGGATATCTTTTAAACTGTCGCTTCTATTTAAGTGAAATTTAGTACACAGGTTCCTTTTACCTCCTACATGCTTACAAAGAATGGATTTCGTCAGAATCAAAACGTTAGGACCACAATTATCAAAAAACCACATGCTATCTATCAAAGCTTTGTTTTTTGTTTTTTTTTGGTGTTTCCCAAATCAACTTAATAAGGAAATTATAAGGCTTGTTTTCGAAAATCAAGATATCTCTTAAACTGTCGCTTCTATTCAAGTGAAATTTAGTACGAAGGTTCCTTTTACATCCTAGATGCTTACTAAGAACGGGTTTCGAAAGAATCAAAACGTTGTGACCACAATTTGTGTAAAACCTCAGGGTTGCTATCAAAGCTTTGTATTTTATTTTTTAAAATTTCCCAAATCAACATAAGAAGGAAATTTTAAGGCTTGTCTTCGAAAATCAAAATATCTCTTAAACTGTCGATTCTATTCAAATCAAATTTAGTACACAGGTTCCTTTTACCTCCTACATGCTTACAAAGAATGGATTTCGTCAGAATCAAAACGTTAGGACCATAATTTGCGAAAAACCACAGGCTTGCTATCAAAGCTTTGTATTTTATTTTTGGTATTTCCCAAATCAACTTAATAAGGAATATATAAAGCTTGTTTTCGAAAATCACGATATCTCTTAAACTGTCGCTTCTATTCAAGTAAAATTTAGTACACAAGTTAAGTTTTACCTCCTAGATGCTTACTAAGAACGGGTTTCGATAGAATCAAAACGTTAGGACCACAATTATCAAAAAACCACAGTCTTGCTATCAAAGCTTTGTATTTTATTTTTGGTATTTCCCAAATCAACTTAAGAAGGAAATTTTAAGGCTTGTCTTCGAAAATCAAGATATATCTTGAACTGTCGATTCTATTCAAGCGAAATTTAGTACACAGGTTCCTTTTACCTCCTAGATGCTTACTAAGAACTGGTTTTGTCAGAATCAAAACGTTAGAACCACAATTTGCGAAAAACCACAGGCTTACTATCAAAGCTTTGTATTTTATTTTTGGTATTTCCCAAATCAACTTAGTAAGAAATTATAAGGCTTGTCTTTGAAAATCAGGATATCTCTTAAACTGTCGCTTTTATTCAAGTGAAATTTAGTTCAAAGGGTTCCTTTTACCTCCTACATGCTTACAAAAAATGGATTTCGTCAGAATCAAAACGATAGGACCACAATTTTCGAAAAACCACAGGCTTTCTATCAAAGCTTTGTATTTTATTTTTGGTATTTTCCAAATCAACTTAATAAGGAAATTATAAGGCTTGTTTTCGAAAATCAGGATATCTTTTAAACTGTCGCTTCTATTTAAGTGAAATTTAGTACACAGGTTCCTTTTACCTCCTACATGCTTACAAAGAATGAATTTCGTCAGAATCAAAACGTTAGGACCACAATTATCAAAAAACCACATGCTATCTATCAAAGCTTTGTTTTTTGTTTTTTTTTTGGTGTTTCCCAAATCAACTTAATAAGGAAATTATAAGGCTTGTTTTCGAAAATCAAGATATCTCTTAAACTGTCGCTTCTATTCAAGTGAAATTTAGTACGAAGGTTCCTTTTACATCCTAGATGCTTACTAAGAACGGGTTTCGAAAGAATCAAAACGTTGGGACCACAATTTGTGTAAAACCTCAGGGTTGCTATCAAAGCTTTGTATTTTATTTTTTAAAATTTCCCAAATCAACATAAGAAGGAAATTTTAAGGCTTGTCTTCGAAAATCAAAATATCTCTTAAACTGTCGATTCTATTCAAATCAAATTTAGTACACAGGTTCCTTTTACCTCCTACATGCTTACAAAGAATGGATTTCGTCAGAATCAAAACGTTAGGACCATAATTTGCGAAAAACCACAGGCTTGCTATCAAAGCTTTGTATTTTATTTTTGGTATTTCCCAAATCAACTTAATAAGGAATATATAAAGCTTGTTTTCGAAAATCACGATATCTCTTAAACTGTCGCTTCTATTCAAGTAAAATTTAGTACACAAGTTAAGTTTTACCTCCTAGATGCTTACTAAGAACGGGTTTCGATAGAATCAAAACGTTAGGACCACAATTATCAAAAAACCACAGTCTTGCTATCAAAGCTTTGTATTTTATTTTTGGTATTTCCCAAATCAACTTAAGAAGGAAATTTTAAGGCTTGTCTTCGAAAATCAAGATATATCTTGAACTGTCGATTCTATTCAAGCGAAATTTAGTACACAGGTTCCTTTTACCTCCTAGATGCTTACTAAAAACTGGTTTTGTCAGAATCAAAACGTTAGAACCACAATTTGCGAAAAACCACAGGCTTACTATCAAAGCTTTGTATTTTATTTTTGGTATTTCCCAAATCAACTTAGTAAGAAATTATAAGGCTTGTCTTTGAAAATCAGGATATCTCTTAAACTGTCGCTTTTATTCAAGTGAAATTTAGTTCAAAGGGTTCCTTTTACCTCCTACATGCTTACAAAAAATGGATTTCGTCAGAATCAAAACGATAGGACCACAATTTTCGAAAAACCACAGGCTTTCTATCAAAGCTTTGTATTTTATTTTTGGTATTTTCCAAATCAACTTAATAAGGAAATTATAAGGCTTGTTTTCGAAAATCAGGATATCTTTTAAACTGTCGCTTCTATTTAAGTGAAATTTAGTACACAGGTTCCTTTTACCTCCTACATGCTTACAAAGAATGGATTTCGTCAGAATCAAAACGTTAGGACCACAATTATCAAAAAACCACATGCTATCTATCAAAGCTTTGTTTTTTGCTTTTTTTTGGTGTTTCCCAAATCAACTTAATAAGGAAATTATAAGGCTTGTTTTCGAAAATCAAGATATCTCTTAAACTGTCGCTTCTATTCAAGTGAAATTTAGTACGAAGGTTCCTTTTACATCCTAGATGCTTACTAAGAACGGGTTTCGAAAGAATCAAAACGTTGTGACCACAATTTGTGTAAAACCTCAGGGTTGCTATCAAAGCTTTGTATTTTATTTTTTAAAATTTCCCAAATCAACATAAGAAGGAAATTTTAAGGCTTGTCTTCGAAAATCAAAATATCTCTTAAACTGTCGATTCTATTCAAATCAAATTTAGTACACAGGTTCCTTTTACCTCCTACATGCTTACAAAGAATGGATTTCGTCAGAATCAAAACGTTAGGACCATAATTTGCGAAAAACCACAGGCTTGCTATCAAAGCTTTGTATTTTATTTTTGGTATTTCCCAAATCAACTTAATAAGGAATATATAAAGCTTGTTTTCGAAAATCACGATATCTCTTAAACTGTCGCTTCTATTCAAGTAAAATTTAGTACACAAGTTAAGTTTTACCTCCTAGATGCTTACTAAGAACGGGTTTCGATAGAATCAAAACGTTAGGACCACAATTATCAAAAAACCACAGTCTTGCTATCAAAGCTTTGTATTTTATTTTTGGTATTTCCCAAATCAACTTAAGAAGGAAATTTTAAGGCTTGTCTTCGAAAATCAAGATATATCTTGAACTGTCGATTCTATTCAAGCGAAATTTAGTACACAGGTTCCTTTTACCTCCTAGATGCTTACTAAGAACTGGTTTTGTCAGAATCAAAACGTTAGAACCACAATTTGCGAAAAACCACAGGCTTACTATCAAAGCTTTGTATTTTATTTTTGGTATTTCCCAAATCAACTTAGTAAGAAATTATAAGGCTTGTCTTTGAAAATCAGGATATCTCTTAAACTGTCGCTTTTATTCAAGTGAAATTTAGTTCAAAGGGTTCCTTTTACCTCCTACATGCTTACAAAAAATGGATTTCGTCAGAATCAAAACGATAGGACCACAATTTTCGAAAAACCACAGGCTTTCTATCAAAGCTTTGTATTTTATTTTTGGTATTTTCCAAATCAACTTAATAAGGAAATTATAAGGCTTGTTTTCGAAAATCAAAATATCTTTTAAACTGTCGCTTCTATTTAAGTGAAATTTAGTACACAGGTTCCTTTTACCTCCTACATGCTTACAAAGAATGGATTTCGTCAGAATCAAAACGTTAGGACCACAATTATCAAAAAACCACATGCTATCTATCAAAGCTTTGTTTTTTGTTTTTTTTTGGTGTTTCCCAAATCAACTTAATAAGGAAATTATAAGGCTTGTTTTCGAAAATCAAGATATCTCTTAAACTGTCGCTTCTATTCAAGTGAAATTTAGTACGAAGGTTCCTTTTACATCCTAGATGCTTACTAAGAACGGGTTTCGAAAGAATCAAAACGTTGTGACCACAATTTGTGTAAAACCTCAGGGTTGCTATCAAAGCTTTGTATTTTATTTTTTAAAATTTCCCAAATCAACATAAGAAGGAAATTTTAAGGCTTGTCTTCGAAAATCAAAATATCTCTTAAACTGTCGATTCTATTCAAATCAAATTTAGTACACAGGTTCCTTTTACCTCCTACATGCTTACAAAGAATGGATTTCGTCAGAATCAAAACGTTAGGACCATAATTTGCGAAAAACCACAGGCTTGCTATCAAAGCTTTGTATTTTATTTTTGGTATTTCCCAAATCAACTTAATAAGGAATATATAAAGCTTGTTTTCGAAAATCACGATATCTCTTAAACTGTCGCTTCTATTCAAGTAAAATTTAGTACACAAGTTAAGTTTTACCTCCTAGATGCTTACTAAGAACGGGTTTCGATAGAATCAAAACGTTAGGACCACAATTATCAAAAAACCACAGTCTTGCTATCAAAGCTTTGTATTTTATTTTTGGTATTTCCCAAATCAACTTAAGAAGGAAATTTTAAGGCTTCTCTTCGAAAATCAAGATATCTCTTAAACTGTCGCTTCTATTCAAGTGAAATTTAGTACACATGTTACTTTTACCTCCTACATGCTTACAAAAAATGGATTTCGTCAGAATCAAAACGTTAGGACCATAATTTGCGAAAAACCACAGGCTTGCTATCAAAGCTTTGTATTTTATTTTTGGTATTTCCCAAATCAACTTAAGAAGGAAATTTTAAGGCTTGTCTTCGAAAATCAAGATATCTCTTAAACTGTCGATTCTATTCAAGCGAAATTTAGTACACAGGTTCCTTTTACCTCCTAGATGCTTACTAAGAACGGGTTTTGATAGCATCAAAGAGTTGGAACCACAATATGTGAAAAACCACAGGCTTGCTATCAAAGCTTTGTATTTTATTTTTGGTATTTCCTAAATCAATTTAAGAAAGAAATTATAAGGCTTGTCTTCGAAAATTAAGATATCTCTTAAACTGTCGATTTTATTCAAGTGAAATTAAGTACACATGTTCCTTTTACCTCATAGATGCTTAGTTAGAACGGGTTTTGTTAGAATCAAAACGTTAGGATCACAATTTGCGAAAAACCACAGGCTTACTATCAAAGCTTTGTATTTTATTTTTGGTATTTCCCAAATCAACTTAATAAGGAAATTATAAGGCTTGTCTACTAAAATCAAAATATCTATATATATAGGAGGGCTGTTGACAGATCTTGTGTGGTGCCCCCATGGTTCAACAGACTGATTGATAGGTAATGGTAAGAATTTAATGTATTTTGTAAAAAAAAAATATTAAAAATTGGTGTTAATTACATTAAGGGACTTAATCACTCTCTTTTTATTTCCAGAACATAATACCAGGGTTATGCTCCTTTCACCGTTGAGTTCCAGGATGAAGAATGAAAGACAGAGCAATGTGAAGACATCAAAGAATGTGCAGGTCTGCCATGAAATGGTTTATCCAGGGCTAACTACAGAGAGGAATATAGAAGGGCTGTTGACAGATCTTGTGTGGTGCCCCCATGGTTCAACAGACTGATTGATAGGTAATGGTAAGATTTTAATGTATTTTGATTCTTACTTGTCATTTTTGTGATTAATGCTCGGAATAGAATTTGTACATTTTAATTTTTTTTTATGTGGTTATTTAGACTTTGCATTCAAGTTTTTCGTAGTGGCTGTTTGAATCGACATATGCTTTTTGTGATTGCTGTTTGGAATCAAACTTGTGCATTCATTTTATAATTATTAAGAATGGACATTTTTTAATTATTTTTTTTGTAACTGATGTTCGACATCGGACTTTTGTTGTTTTTTGTTTTTTTTTAGAATCAACGTGTTTTGTATAGTGGCTGTTTGAATAGAAATTTGCTTTTTTCGTGATGGCTGTTTGGAATGAAATTGTGCTTTTTTGTTATGGCTGACTGGAATCGGACTTGTGTGATTATGTTTTCGATTTTCAGAATTGGACTTGTGCCTTTTTATGATCAGTAATAGAAATCCGACTTGCGCATTTTTTTTTGGTGGTTATTAAAATTTTTGTGATGGGTGTTTTTAATCATACTTCTGCTTTTTGTGTGGGCTGTTTGAAAAAGACTTGTGTTTTTCTGTGATGGATATTCACATTCCGAGTTGTGCATTTACTTTGTGTTTTTTTAGAATGGCATTTTTATTTGTTTATTTTATGTGATGGCTGTTAGAAGTCTGACTTGTGCCTCCTTTTTATGATCGGTGTGGAGTTCGAAACTGGACTTGGTGGGTTTTTTTTTGTGATCAATGTTCGGTATAAGACTTGTTTTTTTTTTTTTTAATCAACTGCTTTTTTTAGTAGTTGCTGATTGAATTGACATTTGGGTCTTTATTGATGGCAGTTTGGACATGTGTTTTTTTAATTGATGTTCTTTATCAGATTTGTTTTTTTTTCTTTTATCAATGTTTTAAATTGGACTTGTGCGTTTTTGTGATCAATGTTCTGCATTAGACTTGTGGGCTTTTTTTTGTGATGGCTTTTTATGAGCTCTAATTGAAATTAGACTTGTGTGTTTTTTGTGATCATTGTTTAGTATCGGATTTTTTTATATTTTTTTTTTTAAAGAATCATGTGCTTTTTTTAGTAGCTGAATGAATTGACATTTTCTTCTTTGGAGATTGCTGTTTGGAATCAGACATGTGTATATTCAAATATTTTTTTTGAAATTTTTGAATTTTTTTTTTATAATTTTTTTAATAATTTTTTATTATTATTATTTTTTAATTTTTAAATTTTTTTAAATTTTTTATTTTCTCATTTTTAATTTTTTTTATTTTTTTTAGAAAAAGTTTTTTTAAAGTTTATTTTTTCAAGAATTCACTATCCCGGGACTGATTTCACTGTAGACCAGAAGTTCTTAAACTTTTTTGTCTTGTAGACCCTATGCCATGTTTTCTGCTTTTCGGTAGACCCCCTGCTTAGCTTATATTATTTACATAACAATGATTTTTAATAATAAAAAACTGCATTTAAATATTACATAGCATACTATCTATCAGTACTTAAAACGCAATTAAACTATTATTTAATACAAAACATTACGATTGAGCTTTTTATAAGCAAAATTGTAGTCAAACTGAATATCCCTTTGATTGGATCAATAAAAATTAACTTATCTTAGAATGGACCTCATTCACCAACATTTAGTAACGTGATCTTATTGGTAAAACAATGAAAAAAACTGTCTCGTGACAACCATCATGAATTACACATGAGATCGTAAATTATATAGAAGAGATATAGCACCACGTGGCTAAATGTTGTTTGTTTACAATTGGTGAATAAGGTCCATTGAAAACTATCTAAGATCCATAATGCCCCCAATAATGAAGAATAAGAAATTACAGAAATAGTTAAGACTAACATAAGCCTGACAATAAAATGTATAGTTCTTATTTAATTAGCTTTCTTGACATTATTATAATTAAGCCACATAAGAAAACATGTAAATTGTCACTAGCTTTAGCAAAGCTTCATTGATGTCTTTGTTAATTTGTGGAGAGGTATCAATCTTGGCTAGTATGCTGAAAAAAAAATAGAAAAGAATATTTATTAAACTGCTTTATAAATAAACTAAATCCATAACATATATAAATTAAAATGTATGTAATACATATATCAAGATCTACAAAAAAAAATTTGAAAACTAAGGGCTTAATTAAATGACATTATAATATTTTGTTACTCGCCAGCATTGATTATTTCAACCAAACAATTGAAATAGCCTTATTTTTAACTCTCACAATTTCTTTTTTATTAAGGGCCACCCAATTCACCTTGCCTATGGCATCCAATCACCAAAGGCCAGCACTGCCAGCACAATGGCCATATGCAAATACATTTTCCCAACTAATGTAAGGTACCCATTAAAGTTGGGTGGGTTACTCCGAGGCGCCCTTTTAATTCCTGAATTAAAAAAAAATTCTAATCTTTGCTAGAGACCATAGTCTTGAGTAAACTTAGAAATAAGATGAGATTGTCTAGATGACTAACAAGATCTAGTGACAATCTAGTCTATATAAAATGGACAATAATTATTAAAAAAGAAATTTAAAATCATTAAATAAAATTTAATTTAATTTCTAATTATTAATAAAATATCTTACCAGAATGCTAGCCACTCTTTCTAAAACTATGACCAGTGCCTTATATAAATCTTGAATTATATTTCTAGTCTAGGAGTTCCAATCAATTTTGTTGTATACAAAGGCCATGATACTGATTATAGGAATATGCCAGATGTCTGTTTCAGCATCTGAGTAAATAAATTAATGAAACTCCTATGACTCTAAGTTAGGGTAATGTCATCTTTCATATCTGTATTAAAAAAACACACAAAAAAAACAAAAAAAAACTGGACATACATTCCTCATTATCAGTTTCCATCCTGTTTGTCATTTAAATATTTTGGACATTCCTTTTACATTCCAGCCAAGATCTCGCAGCGGACAGTAAAAATGGCAGTTTGAACTTCAGATCATTGTGTCAACCGTCTCGTGCAAACCACAAAACCAGGCAGTTTTATCAAGATCCACCTAAGAATGAAAAATACTATAAGATACACTTTCACATTACATCTAGAAAAGGATAGCTATATTTAACTTGATCTAGTAGAAGATGTAAAACTATCATACCCATATAATGTAGATTAACAAACTGATTCAAGATAAATACTATTAAGCCAATCCTACACCCATACTACTTGTATACAAAAAATTGGGTGGATCTATAATTTTAGATCTAGATAGACTAGATTCTTATTAAAATTCTAGATCTTTTCTATTAAGTAATAAAAACCTTTAAAATGTATTTTAATATGGATGAAGCTGAACAGAAAGGATTGGAAAATAGTCGATGCCAACGCAGAGGCTCTTGTTCTCGTATGAGCCATAGTTGTCTATTGACTGAAGGTGGTGGAGATAATTCAACAAGATGATTTACAATGTAATTCAAGAGATCTGTCTAGGTTAGTTCATTATTTTTCTTGAAGATTTCTATGATCAAGTCTAGATTTTCTAGATCTAGCATCATATACAATAATTTCTAGAGATCTAGTGCTAAGTCCTATACATATGGGATCTAGATCTAATCAAGATCTATCTCAAATCAGAATAAAAAATATGGAATGTCACACTAGATTTAGAATAGAATAGCAAAGTTTTACCAATATCTAGATTTTTAGTCCAGTAAATCAACTTATATAGATCAAGATATAAATTAAATTCACCTTTATCTATCCCTTAGTCTGTTGGACTGTTAAGGCACCACACAAGGTTTGTCGACCATTCTTTTCCTCACCGTCTTTTGAATGACTAATTCCTGAGAATAGTAAACCGTTATTGTTAAAGAATATACAGATAATCAGTGCTTTTTTGTAAAGAAATAGGTGCCGGAGCTCAGTGATGGATTGCCTTTTAACAACTAATAAATAAATAATAAACTTTAAAATACAAAAGTAACTTTTTCGCTGCATTGAAAAAAGTGCCGGTACGCTGTACCAGTGCTTACTGTAATGCTGCTGACCTGAAAAATTGTAGTTAAACTAAATAATACAGTAATATTAAGCCCATACTAATTAGTCTTAGATATATAGATCTAGAAATTATATTGACATTGTGTAGAACTAGTCAATCTAGATTTCAAAGCAAAGAAAACAGAAGAACGGTAGACCATAAGGCAAAGACGATAGGATTGACATGGACCAAGCTGAAGAAATCCAGAATATTTATTGAAAATTTTTAGTTAGATCTAGACTAATAATCTAGAATACTAGGACTATAGTAATCTATACATTCTTTTTTAGACTCTACTAGACAAACTCTAATGATGATTCTAATATTAAATATGTAGATCTAGAGCAGTGGTTCCCAAATTTTTTTGTCTCGTAGACCCCTTGCAATGTTTTCTGCTTTTCGGTAGAACCCCTGCTTAACTTATATTTTTTTTTTTGAATTTTTTTTCTATTTCTTCGAGGATTGACTATCCCAGTACTGACATCACTGTAGACCAGTGGTTCCCAAACTTTTATAAAAAAAATTTTATATTTTTTTTTTAAATGTTTTTTTTTTTTTTTTTTTTTTTCGAGAATTGACTATCCTAGGACTGACTTCACTGTAGACCAGTGGTTCCCAAAATTTTAGTAAAATTTTTTTTTTTTTTTTAATGTTTTTTTTATAAAAAAAAAAATTTTTTTAATTTTTTTTTTGTCAATTTTTTTTTTTTTTTTTAATTTTTTTTTTTTTTTTTTTTTAGTAATTTTTTTTTTTTTTTTTTTTTTAATAAATTTTTTTTTTTTTAATTTTTTTTTTTTTAATTTTTTTTTTTTTACATTTTTTTAGATAATTTTTTTTTTTTTTTTTTTTTAGATAATTTTTTTTTTTTTAGATAATTTTTTTTTTTTTTAATAAAATTTTTTTAGATAAAATTTGTTTTAAATTTTTTTTTTTTTTTTTTTTTTTTGAGAATTCACTATCGCGGGTCTGACTTTACTGTAGACCAGTGGTTCCCAAACTTTTTTGTTTCGTAGACCCCTTGCCATGTTTTCTGCTTTTTGGTAGACCCCTTGCTTAACTTATATTGCTTTTTTTTTGCAATTTATTTGAAAACTAATTTCTAATTTTAGTGAGTTGAAGAGGAAAATGCAATTTAAAAATACATATAAAGTATTAAATAATAACTCATTTTTATTGATAAAATTCAAATTTAACCAATTTAATATGTATTGCTGGAATCATCAAACACACTGGAAATGTTTTTTTACCCAGGCTTATCATCTGTTCCTATGGATGTCATGTTTCATACATTCTATAAAGAAGACATTCAAACAATAAATATTAATTAATTAATTTGTTTTAAGTATCATTGTAAAAGTTTTCGCAAAGAGTTTCTCGTGTATCTTTCACGTGTCCGCCGAACTGTTTTCACTAAAGGGGAAGGGACGAAGGCGAGTAACTGGCACCTTAGCCAGTAGGCTTCAAGCAGGAAGAGCTCATTAGCCACATAGCAGAAGGAAAACTGAATTTAAAAATCTGCTGCCTTGCAACTATTCCCAAACATGGGAAAGCTGTCGTGGGTCAACCCTGAGGAAAAATAAGGAGCTGGAAACCCCTAGGCAGTTTACAGCACACAGCGCTACACCCCATCAGAGCCTGTGACGCCACTGGTTCCAAACTGATCCCAAACTGTATATATTTCCTTTGCAAAGAATCACATAAGAAGCTTTTAATTTGATAACTCATGCCACCGATGTGCCCTTGAACTGTATTTTTGTTTAAAGAAATTCTTTTAATAATATCAGATGTAGGTGTGTGTAAAACAGTTTTCACAACTACAACGGCTGGTAAAATCAATGTTTTACCTATGTTTCCATATTTTGCTATAAGTAAAGAGATATTGTAAGATGCTCAAGAAACCAACATCTTCTCTCTCTATATATGATGTTGAAGTGAGATTGTGTGGGTCTATTCTTAACTTTATCTTTGAGTGCTAGAAAATTTTTAAATCTTTATCTATTTTGTTAGGGTGACATTGTCTCAGATGATCCTCTAGCAATTGGTTTCATATCATTATTTTAAAAAAGTCACTTAGGCAACGGCTTGTTTGACAAGGAAGGAATGAATCCCAGTTTTAAATAATCAATGATGGACAGTGTACATTTCTTTTCGTTAAACATTTGTTACATGCAGACAAAATTAAAATTTTTAAATAAGTATTGAGAAGATTCTTTGGTTTGATTAGCAGGATATATATTTAAATGATTTACCAAGATAAAAATCATATATTACTGTATAAAATAATTACATTAAATGAATGTAAAAATTAAAAAAAGAGTGATTAAGTCCCTTAATGTAATTAACACCATTTTTTTTACAAAATACATTAAATTCTTACCATTACCTATCAATCAGTCTGTTGAACCATGGGGGCCCCACACAAGATCTGTCAACAGCCCTTCTATATTCCTCTCTGTACTTAGCCCTGGATAAACCATTTCATGGCAGACCTGCCTATTCTTTCATGTCTTTACATTGCTCTTTGTCTTTCATTCTTCATCCTGGAACTCAATGGTCAAAGGAGCATAACCCTGGTATTATTTTCTGGAAATAAAAAAAGACTGATTAAGTCCCTTAATGTAATTAACACAATTTTTTTTAAAAAAATACATTAAATTCTTACCATTACCAATCAATTAGTCTGTTGAACCATGGGGGCACCACACAAGATCTGTCAACAGCCCTTCTATATTCCTCTCTGTACTTAGCCCTGGATAAACCATTTCTTGGCAGACCTGCCCATTCTTTGATGACTTTCCATGTCTCTGTCTTCCTTCTTTGTACACAAATGGGGAAAAAATGGACCATAATTCTTAAAAAGAAATTTAATATCATTAAATAAAATTTAATTTAATTTCTAATTATTAATAAAATATCTTACCAGAATGCTAGCCACACTTTCTAAAACTATGAACAGTGCCTTATTTAAATCTTGAATTATATTTCTAGTCTAGGAGTTCCAATCAATTTTGTTGTATACAAAGGCCATGATACTGATTATAGGAATATGCTAGATGTCTGTTTCAGCATCTGAGTAAATAAATTAATGAAACTTCTATGACTCTAAGTTAGGGTAATTTCATCTTTCATATCTGTATTAAAAAAAAAAAACAAAAAAAAACTGGACATACATTCCTCATTATCAGTTTCCATCCTGTTTGTCATTTAAATATTTTGGACATTCCTTTTACATTCCAGCCAAGATCTTGCAGCGGACAGTAGAAAATGGCAGTTTGAACTTCAGATCATTGTGTCAACCGTCTCGTGCAAACCACAAAACCAGGCAGTGTAATCAAGATCTACCTAAGAATGAAAAATACTATCAGATACAATTTCACATTACATCTAGAAAAGGATAGCTATATTTAACTTGATCTAGTAGAAGATGTACAACTATCATACCCATATAATGTAGATTAACAAATTGATTCAAGATTAAGACTATTATCTTCTTATCTTATATAATACAGACGTTACTTCAAAAAAGAAGATGATTACCTCCTACGCGTCAAACATTTAGTCATGCATATTAACCAATGACTTAAATTCTGCCAAGTCACTGGTTTTCCTGGCTAGCTCAGGCAACCCATTCCATGCTCTAATAGCACTAGGGAAGAAGGAGTATTTGTACAAATTTGTCCTAGCATATGGGACGAGGAATGTGCCTTTATCTTTGTGTCTTTCAGAGTATTTTATTAAATTTTGTTTTTGTATTTGAAGATTATGGTTCAGTGTTTTATGTATGATTGCTACTTTACTTTTGAGCCTTCTGTCCTGAAGACTTTCTAAATTTAGTGATTTTACTAAAGGTGTTACTCTAGTCAAATGTGAATATTCGTTTGTTATGAATCGCACTGCTCTATTTTGTGTCTGTTCTAGTTTCTTAATGTTTTCTTGAGTTGAGGGGTCCCAAACGGAGGATGCATATTCTATTATTGGCCTAACCAAAGTTTTTAGTTTTATGTTCTTATTTGATTTATAGAAATTTCTTTTAATAAATCCTAATGCTTTGTTTGATTTTTTTGTAGTTTCATCAATATGTGGATTCCATGACAGTTTTTCATTTATTATAACACCTAGGTATTTTGCGTTTTTAGTCTGTGTTACTTGTTTGCCATGAATAAGATAAGTGGAATTAATTTGTTTTAGTTTTTTTGTTACTCTTAACAACTGACATTTTTCTGGGTGGAAAGACATGCTCCAATTTGATTCCCATTTCTGTAATTCATCTAATTCTCTTTGTAAAATATCTGTGTCTTGTGTTGTTTTTATTGTTCTATATATTATGCAATCGTCTGCAAATAATCTGACTTTTGTTCCTGAAGTAATGCAATTTGGTAAATCATTTATGTAAATTAAAAATAGTAGTGGACCCAAGACTGTTCCTTGAGGTACACCTGAGTTTACTGTTATCGGTGTTGATTTAGAGCCATTTATTATTACAGTTTGTTCTCTCCCTATCAGAAAGTCTTTAATCCACTGATGCAGTGGACCATTAATGCCGAAATATTTTAATTTTTTAAGCAAACTATGGTGGTGAACTTTGTCAAAAGCCTTAGAAAAATCTAGTAAGATAGCATCTATTTGTTCACTATTATATTAAGCCAATCCTACACCCATACTACTTGTATACATAAAATTGGGTGGATCTAGAATTTTAGATCTAGATAGACTAGATTCTTATTAAAATTCTAGATCTTTTCTATTAAGTAATAAAAACCTTTAAAATGTATTTTAATATGGATGAAGTTTAACAGAAATGATTGGAAAATAGTCGATGCCAACGCAGAGGCTCTTGTTCTCGTATGAGCCATAGTTGTCTATTGACTGAAGGTGGTGGAGATAATTCAACAAGATGATTTACAATGTAATTCAAGAGATCTGTCTAGGTTAGTTCATTATTTTTCTTGAAGATTTCTATGATCAAGTCTAGATTTTCTAGATCTAGCATCATATACAATAATTTCTAGAGATCTAGTGCTAAGTCCTATACATATGGGATCTAGATCTAATCAAGATCTATCTAAAATCAGAATAAAAAATATGGAATGTCACACTAGATTTAGAATAGAATAGCAAAGTTTTACCAATATCTAGATTTTTAGTCCAGTAAATCAACTTATATAGATCAAGATATAAATTAAATTCACCTTTATCTATCCCTTAGTCTGTTGGACTGTTAAGGCACCACACAAGGTTTGTCGACCATTCTTTTCCTCACCGTCTTTTGAATGACTAATTCCTGAGAATAGTAAACTGTTATTGTTAAAGAATATACAGGAAATCAGTGCTTTTTTGTAAAGAAATAGGTGCCGGAGCTCAGTGATGGATTGCCTTTTAACAACTAATAAATAAATAATAAACTTTAAAATACAAAAGTAACTTTTTCGCTGCATTGAAAAAAGTGCCGGTACGCTGTACCAGTGCTTACTGTAATGCTGCTGACCTGAAAAATTGTAGTTAAACTAAATAATACAGTAATATTAAGCCCATACTAATTAGTCTTAGATATATAGATCTAGAAATTATATTGACATTGTGTAGAACTAGTCAATCTAGATTTCAAAGCAAAGAAAACAGAAGAACGGTAGACCATAAGGCAAAAACGATAGGATTGACATGGACCAAGCTGAAGAAATCCAGAATATTTATTGAAAATTTTTAGTTAGATCTAGACTAATAATCTAGAATACTAGGACTATAGTAATCTATACATTCTTTTTTAGACTCTACTAGACAAACTCTAATGATGATTCTAATATTAAATATGTAGATCTAGAGCAGTGGTTCCCAAATTTTTTTGTCTCGTAGACCCCTTGCCATGTTTTCTGCTATTCGGTAGAACCCCTGCTTAACTTATATTTTTTTTTTGTATTTTTTTTCTATTTTTTTGAGAATTGACTATCCCAGTACTGACATCACTGTAGACCAGTGGTTCCCAAACTTTTATAAAAAAAATTTTATATTTTTTTTTTAAATGTTTTTTTTTTTTTTTTTTTTCGAGAATTGACTATCTTGGGACTGACTTCACTGTAGACCAGTGGTTCCCAAAATTTTAGTAAAATTTTTTTTTTTTTTTTTTTTTAATGTTTTTTTTATAAAAAAAAATTGTTTTTCAATTTTTTTTTTTTTTTCAATTTTTTTTTTTTTTTAATTTTTTTTTTTTTTTTTATAAAATTTTTTTTTTTAATTTTTTTTTTTTTTTTAGTAATTTTTTTTTTTTTTTTTTTTTTTTTAAGTAAATTTTTTTTTTTTTTTTTTTAAATTTTTTTTTTTTTTTAATTTTTATAGATAATTTTTTTTTTTTTTTTTTTTAGATAAATTTTTTTTTTTTTTTTTTTAGATAATTTTTTTTTTTTTTTTTTATAAAATTTTTTTTTTTAATTTTTTTTTTTTTAGTAAATTTTTTTTTTTTTTTTTTTTTTTTTAATAAAATGTTTTGTTTTTTTTTGAGAATTCACTATCGCGGGACTGACTTTACTGTAGACCAGTGGTTCCCAAACTTTTTTGTTTCGTAGACCCCTTGCCATGTTTTCTGCTTTTTGGTAGACCCCCTGCTTAACTTATATTGCTTTTTTTTTTGCAATTTATTTGAAAACTAATTTCTAATTTTAGTGAGTTGAAGAGGAAAATGCAATTTAAAAATACATATAAAGTATTAAATAATAACTCATTTTTATTGATAAAATTCAAATTTAACCAATTTAATATGTATTGCTGGAATCATCAAACACACTGGAAATGTTTTTTTACCCAGGCTTATCATCTGTTCCTATGGATGTCATGTTTCATACATTCTATAAAGAAGACATTCAAACAATAAATATTAATTAATTAATTTGATTTAAGTATCATTGTAAAAGTTTTCGCAAAGAGTTTCTCGTGTATCTTTCACGTGTCCGCCGAACTGTTTTCACTAAAGGGGAAGGGACGAAGGCGAGTAACTGGCGCCTTAGCCAGTAGGCTTCAAGCAGGAAGAGCTCATTAGCCACATAGCAGAAGGAAAACTGAATTTAAAAATCTGCTGCCTTGCAACTATTCCCAAACATGGGAAAGCTGTTGTGGGTCAACCCTGAGGAAAAATAAGGAGCTGGAAACCCCTAGGCAGTTTACAGCACACAGCGCTACACCCCATCAGAGCCTGTGACGCCACTGGTTCCAAACTGATCCCAAACTGTATATATTTCCTTTGCAAAGAATCACATAAGAAGCTTTTAATTTGATAACTCATGCCACCGATGTGCCCTTGAACTGTATTTTTGTTTAAAGAAATTCTTTTAATAATATCAGATGTAGGTGTGTGTAAAACAGTTTTCACAACTACAACGGCTGGTAAAATCAATGTTTTACCTATGTTTCCATATTTTGCTATAAGTAAAGAGATATTGTGAGATGCTCACAAACCAACATCTTCTCTCTATATATATGATGTTGAAGTGAGATTGTGTGGGTCTATTCTTAACTTTATCTTTGAGTGCTAGAAAATTTTTAAATCTTTATCTATTTTGTTAGGGTGACATTGTCTCAGATGATCCTCTAGCAATTGGTTTCGTATCATTATTTTAAAAAAGTCACTTAGGCAACGGCTTGTTTGACAAGGAAGGAATGAATCCCAGTTTTAAATAATCAATGATGGACAGTGTACATTTCTTTTCGTTAAACATTTGTTACATGCAGACAAAATTAAAATTTTTAAATAAGTATTGAGAAGATTCTTTGGTTTGATTAGCAAGATATATATTTAAATGATTTACCAAGATAAAAATCATATATTACTGTATAAAATAATTACATTAAATGAATGTAAAAATTAAATAAAGAGTGATTAAGTCCCTTAATGTAATTAACACCATTTTTTTTTACAAAATACATTAAATTCTTACCATTACCTATCAATCAGTCTGTTGAACCATGGGGGCCCCACACAAGATCTGTCAACAGCCCTTCTATATTCCTCTCTGTACTTAGCCCTGGATAAACCATCTCTTGGCAGACCTGCCCATTCTTTGATGACTTTCCATGTCTCTGTCTTCCTTCTTTGTACACAAATGGGGAAAAAATGGACCATAATTCTTAAAAAAGAAATTTAATATCATTAAATAAAATTTAATTTAATTTCTAATTATTAATAAAATATCTTACCAGAATGCTAGCCACACTTTCTAAAACTATGAACAGTGCCTTATTTAAATCTTGAATTATATTTCTAGTCTAGGAGTTCCAATCAATTTTGTTGTATACAAAGGCCATGATACTGATTATAGGAATATGCTAGATGTCTGTTTTAGCATCTGAGTAAATAAATTAATGAAACTTCTATGACTCTAAGTTAGGGTAATTTCATCTTTCATATCTGTATTAAAAAAAAAACAAAAATAAACTGGACATACATTCCTCATTATCAGTTCCCATCCTGTTTGTCATTTAAATATTTTGGACATTCCTTTTACATTCCAGCCAAGATCTTGCAGCGGACAGTAGAAAATGGCAGTTTGAACTTCAGATCATTGTGTCAACCGTCTCGTGCAAACCACAAAACCAGGCAGTGTAATCAAGATCTACCTAAGAATGAAAAATACTATCAGATACAATTTCACATTACATCTAGAAAAGGATAGCTATATTTAACTTGATCTAGTAGAAGATGTACAACTATCATACCCATATAATGTAGATTAACAAATTGATTCAAGATTAAGACTATTATCTTCTTATCTTATATAATACAGACGTTACTTCAAAAAAGAAGATGATTACCTCCTACGCGTCAAACATTTAGTCATGCATATTAACCAATGACTTAAATTCTGCCAAGTCACTGGTTTTCCTGGCTAGCTCAGGCAACCCATTCCATGCTCTAATAGCACTAGGGAAGAAGGAGTATTTGTACAAATTTGTCCTAGCATATGGGACGAGGAATGTGCCTTTATCTTTGTGTCTTTCAGAGTATTTTATTAAATTTTGTTTTTGTATTTGAAGATTATGGTTCAGTGTTTTATGTATGATTGCTACTTTACTTTTGAGCCTTCTGTCCTGAAGACTTTCTAAATTTAGTGATTTTACTAAAGGTGTTACTCTAGTCAAATGTGAATATTCGTTTGTTATGAATCGCACTGCTCTATTTTGTGTCTGTTCTAGTTTCTTAATGTTTTCTTGAGTTGAGGGGTCCCAAACGGAGGATGCATATTCTATTATTGGCCTAACCAAAGTTTTTAGTTTTATGTTCTTATTTGATTTATAGAAATTTCTTTTAATAAATCCTAATGCTTTGTTTGATTTTTTTTTAGTTTCATCAATATGTGGATTCCATGACAGTTTTTCATTTATTATAACACCTAGGTATTTTGCGTTTTTAGTCTGTGTTACTTGTTTGCCATGAATAAGATAAGTGGAATTAATTTGTTTTAGTTTTTTTGTTACTCTTAACAACTGACATTTTTCTGGGTGGAAAGACATGCTCCAATTTGATTCCCATTTCTGTAATTCATCTAATTCTCTTTGTAAAATATCTGTGTCTTGTGTTGTTTTTATTGTTCTATATATTATGCAATCGTCTGCAAATAATCTGACTTTTGTTCCTGAAGTAATGCAATTTGGTAAATCATTTATGTAAATTAAAAATAGTAGTGGACCCAAGACTGTTCCTTGAGGTACACCTGAGTTTACTGTTATCGGTGTTGATTTAGAGCCATTTATTATTACAGTTTGTTCTCTCCCTATCAGAAAGTCTTTAATCCACTGATGCAGTGGACCATTAATGCCGAAATATTTTAATTTTTTAAGCAAACTATGGTGGTGAACTTTGTCAAAAGCCTTAGAAAAATCTAGTAAGATAGCATCTATTTGTTCACTATTATATCAAGCCAATCCTACACCCATACTACTTGTATACATAAAATTGGGTGGATCTAGAATTTTAGATCTAGATAGACTAGATTCTTATTAAAATTCTAGATCTTTTCTATTAAGTAATAAAAACCTTTAAAATGTATTTTAATATGGATGAAGTTTAACAGAAATGATTGGAAAATAGTCGATGCCAACGCAGAGGCTCTTGTTCTCATATGAGCCATAGTTGTCTATTGACTGAAGGTGGTGGAGATAATTCAACAAGATGATTTACAATGTAATTCAAGAGATCTGTCTAGGTTAGTTCATTATTTTTCTTGAAGATTTCTATGATCAAGTCTAGATTTTCTAGATCTAGCATCATATACAATAATTTCTAGAGATCTAGTGCTAAGTCCTATACATATGGGATCTAGATCTAATCAAGATCTATCTAAAATCAGAATAAAAAATATGGAATGTCACACTAGATTTAGAATAGAATAGCAAAGTTTTACCAATATCTAGATTTTTAGTCCAGTAAATCAACTTATATAGATCAAGATATAAATTAAATTCACCTTTATCTATCCCTTAGTCTGTTGGACTGTTAAGGCACCACACAAGGTTTGTCGACCATTCTTTTCCTCACCGTCTTTTGAATGACTAATTCCTGAGAATAGTAAACCGTTATTGTTAAAGAATATACAGGAAATCAGTGCTTTTTTGTAAAGAAATAGGTGCCGGAGCTCAGTGATGGATTGCCTTTTAACAACTAATAAATAAATAATAAACTTTAAAATACAAAAGTAACTTTTTCGCTGCATTGAAAAAAGTGCCGGTACGCTGTACCAGTGCTTACTGTAATGCTGCTGACCTGAAAAATTGTAGTTAAACTAAATAATACAGTAATATTAAGCCCATACTAATTAGTCTTAGATATATAGATCTAGAAATTATATTGACATTGTGTAGAACTAGTCAATCTAGATTTCAAAGCAAAGAAAACAGAAGAACGGTAGACCATAAGGCAAAAACGATAGGATTGACATGGACCAAGCTGAAGAAATCCAGAATATTTATTGAAAATTTTTAGTTAGATCTAGACTAATAATCTAGAATACTAGGACTATAGTAATCTATACATTCTTTTTTAGACTCTACTAGACAAACTCTAATGATGATTCTAATATTAAATATGTAGATCTAGAGCAGTGGTTCCCAAATTTTTTTGTCTCGTAGACCCCTTGCCATGTTTTCTGCTATTCGGTAGAACCCCTGCTTAACTTATATTTTTTTTTTTGTATTTTTTTTCTATTTTTTTGAGAATTGACTATCCCAGTACTGACATCACTGTAGACCAGTGGTTCCCAAACTTTTAAAAAAAAATTTTATATTTTTTTTTTAAATGTTTTTTTTTTTTTTTTTTTTTCGAGAATTGACTATCTTGGGACTGACTTCACTGTAGACCAGTGGTTCCCAAAATTTTAGTAAAATTTTTTTTTTTTTTTAATGTTTTTTTTATAAAAAAAAATTGTTTTTCAATTTTTTTTTTTTTCAATTTTTTTTTTTTTTTAATTTTTTTTTTTTTTTTATAAATTTTTTTTTTTTAATTTTTTTTTTTTTTTTTAGTAATTTTTTTTTTTTTTTTTTTTTTTTTTTTTAAAGTAATTTTTTTTTTTTTTTTTTTTTTTTTTAATTTTTTTTTTTTTTAAATTTTTATAGATAATTTTTTTTTTTTTTTTTTAGATAAATTTTTTTTTTTTTTTTTTTAGATAATTTTTTTTTTTTTTTTTTTATAAAATTTTTTTTTTTTTTTTTTTTTTTAATAAAATGTTGTTTTTTTTTTTGAGAATTCACTATCGCGGGACTGACTTTACTGTAGACCAGTGGTTCCCAAACTTTTTTGTTTCGTAGACCCCTTGCCATGTTTTCTGCTTTTTGGTAGACCCCCTGCTTAACTTATATTGCTTTTTTTTTTTGCAATTTATTTGAAAACTAATTTCTAATTTTAGTGAGTTGAAGAGGAAAATGCAATTTAAAAATACATATAAAGTATTAAATAATAACTCATTTTTATTGATAAAATTCAAATTTAACCAATTTAATATGTATTGCTGGAATCATCAAACACACTGGAAATGTTTTTTTACCCAGGCTTATCATCTGTTCCTATGGATATCATGTTTCATACATTCTATAAAGAAGACATTCAAACAATAAATATTAATTAATTAATTTGTTTTAAGTATCATTGTAAAAGTTTTCGCAAAGAGTTTCTCGTGTATCTTTCACGTGTCCGCCGAACTGTTTTCACTAAAGGGGAAGGGACGAAGGCGAGTAACTGGCGCCTTAGCCAGTAGGCTTCAAGCAGGAAGAGCTCATTAGCCACATAGCAGAAGGAAAACTGAATTTAAAAATCTGCTGCCTTGCAACTATTCCCAAACATGGGAAAGCTGTCGTGGGTCAACCCTTAGGAAAAATAAGGAGCTGGCAACCCCTAGGCAGTTTACAGCACACAGCGCTACACCCCATCAGAGCCTGTGACGCCACTGGTTCCAAACTGATCCCAAACTGTATATATTTCCTTTGCAAAGAATCACATAAGAAGCTTTTAATTTGATAACTCATGCCACCGATGTGCCCTTGAACTGTATTTTTGTTTAAAGAAATTCTTTTAATAATATCAGATGTAGGTGTGTGTAAAACAGTTTTCAAAACTACAACGGCTGGTAAAATCAATGTTTTACCTATGTTTCCATATTTTGCTATAAGTAAAGAGATATTGTAAGATGCTCACAAACCAACATCTTCTCTCTATATATATGATGTTGAAGTGAGATTGTGTGGGTCTATTCTTAACTTAAACATTTGTTACATGCAGACAAAATTAAAATTTTTAAATAAGTATTGAGAAGATTCTTTGGTTTGATTAGCAGGATATATATTTAAATGATTTACCAAGATAAAAATCATATATTACTGTATAAAATAATTACATTAAATGAATGTAAAAATTAAAAAAAGAGTGATTAAGTCCCTTAATGTAATTAACACCATTTTTTTTACAAAATACATTAAATTCTTACCATTACCTATCAATCAGTCTGTTGAACCATGGGGGCCCCACACAAGATCTGTCAACAGCCCTTCTATATTCCTCTCTGTACTTAGCCCTGGATAAACCATTTCATGGCAGACCTGCCTATTCTTTCATGTCTTTACATTGCTCTTTGTCTTTCATTCTTCATCCTGGAACTCAATGGTCAAAGGAGCATAACCCTGGTATTATTTTCTGGAAATAAAAAAAGACTGATTAAGTCCCTTAATGTAATTAACACAATTTTTTAAAAAAAAATACATTAAATTCTTACCATTACCAATCAATTAGTCTGTTGAACCATGGGGGCACCACACAAGATCTGTCAACAGCCCTTCTATATTCCTCTCTGTACTTAGCCCTGGATAAACCATTTCTTGGCAGACCTGCCCATTCTTTGATGACTTTCCATGTCTCTGTCTTCCTTCTTTGTACACAAATGGGGAAAAAATGGACCATAATTCTTAAAAAAGAAATTTAATATCATTAAATAAAATTTAATTTAATTTCTAATTATTAATAAAATATCTTACCAGAATGCTAGCCACACTTTCTAAAACTATGAACAGTGCCTTATTTAAATCTTGAATTATATTTCTAGTCTAGGAGTTCCAATCAATTTTGTTGTATACAAAGGCCATGATACTGATTATAGGAATATGCTAGATGTCTGTCTCAGCATCTGAGTAAATAAATTAATGAAACTTCTATGACTCTAAGTTAGGGTAATTTCATCTTTCATATCTGTATTAAAAAAAAAACAAAAAAAAACTGGACATACATTCCTCATTATCAGTTCCCATCCTGTTTGTCATTTAAATATTTTGGACATTCCTTTTACATTCCAGCCAAGATCTTGCAGCGGACAGTAGAAAATGGCAGTTTGAACTTCAGATCATTGTGTCAACCGTCTCGTGCAAACCACAAAACCAGGCAGTGTAATCAAGATCTACCTAAGAATGAAAAATACTATCAGATACAATTTCACATTACATCTAGAAAAGGATAGCTATATTTAACTTGATCTAGTAGAAGATGTACAACTATCATACCCATATAATGTAGATTAACAAATTGATTCAAGATTAAGACTATTATCTTCTTATCTTATATAATACAGACGTTACTTCAAAAAAGAAGATGATTACCTCCTACGCGTCAAACATTTAGTCATGCATATTAACCAATGACTTAAATTCTGCCAAGTCACTGGTTTTCCTGGCTAGCTCAGGCAACCCATTCCATGCTCTAATAGCACTAGGGAAGAAGGAGTATTTGTACAAATTTGTCCTAGCATATGGGACGAGGAATGTGCCTTTATCTTTGTGTCTTTCAGAGTATTTTATTAAATTTTGTTTTTGTATTTGAAGATTATGGTTCAGTGTTTTATGTATGATTGCTACTTTACTTTTGAGCCTTCTGTCCTGAAGACTTTCTAAATTTAGTGATTTTACTAAAGGTGTTACTCTAGTCAAATGTGAATATTCGTTTGTTATGAATCGCACTGCTCTATTTTGTGTCTGTTCTAGTTTCTTAATGTTTTCTTGAGTTGAGGGGTCCCAAACGGAGGATGCATATTCTATTATTGGCCTAACCAAAGTTTTTAGTTTTATGTTCTTATTTGATTTATAGAAATTTCTTTTAATAAATCCTAATGCTTTGTTTGATTTTTTTGTAGTTTCATCAATATGTGGATTCCATGACAGTTTTTCATTTATTATAACACCTAGGTATTTTGCGTTTTTAGTCTGTGTTACTTGTTTGCCATGAATAAGATAAGTGGAATTAATTTGTTTTAGTTTTTTTGTTACTCTTAACAACTGACATTTTTCTGGGTGGAAAGACATGCTCCAATTTGATTCCCATTTCTGTAATTCATCTAATTCTCTTTGTAAAATATCTGTGTCTTGTGTTGTTTTTATTGTTCTATATATTATGCAATCGTCTGCAAATAATCTGACTTTTGTTCCTGAAGTAATGCAATTTGGTAAATCATTTATGTAAATTAAAAATAGTAGTGGACCCAAGACTGTTCCTTGAGGTACACCTGAGTTTACTGTTATCGGTGTTGATTTAGAGCCATTTATTATTACAGTTTGTTCTCTCCCTATCAGAAAGTCTTTAATCCACTGATGCAGTGGACCATTAATGCCGAAATATTTTAATTTTTTAAGCAAACTATGGTGGTGAACTTTGTCAAAAGCCTTAGAAAAATCTAGTAAGATAGCATCTATTTGTTCACTATTATATTAAGCCAATCCTACACCCATACTACTTGTATACATAAAATTGGGTGGATCTAGAATTTTAGATCTAGATAGACTAGATTCTTATTAAAATTCTAGATCTTTTCTATTAAGTAATAAAAACCTTTAAAATGTATTTTAATATGGATGAAGTTTAACAGAAATGATTGGAAAATAGTCGATGCCAACGCAGAGGCTCTTGTTCTCATATGAGCCATAGTTGTCTATTGACTGAAGGTGGTGGAGATAATTCAACAAGATGATTTACAATGTAATTCAAGAGATCTGTCTAGGTTAGTTCATTATTTTTCTTGAAGATTTCTATGATCAAGTCTAGATTTTCTAGATCTAGCATCATATACAATAATTTCTAGAGATCTAGTGCTAAGTCCTATACATATGGGATCTAGATCTAATCAAGATCTATCTAAAATCAGAATAAAAAATATGGAATGTCACACTAGATTTAGAATAGAATAGCAAAGTTTTACCAATATCTAGATTTTTAGTCCAGTAAATCAACTTATATAGATCAAGATATAAATTAAATTCACCTTTATCTATCCCTTAGTCTGTTGGACTGTTAAGGCACCACACAAGGTTTGTCGACCATTCTTTTCCTCACCGTCTTTTGAATGACTAATTCCTGAGAATAGTAAACTGTTATTGTTAAAGAATATACAGGAAATCAGTGCTTTTTTGTAAAGAAATAGGTGCCGGAGCTCAGTGATGGATTGCCTTTTAACAACTAATAAATAAATAATAAACTTTAAAATACAAAAGTAACTTTTTCGCTGCATTGAAAAAAGTGCCGGTACGCTGTACCAGTGCTTACTGTAATGCTGCTGACCTGAAAAATTGTAGTTAAACTAAATAATACAGTAATATTAAGCCCATACTAATTAGTCTTAGATATATAGATCTAGAAATTATATTGACATTGTGTAGAACTAGTCAATCTAGATTTCAAAGCAAAGAAAACAGAAGAACGGTAGACCATAAGGCAAAAACGATAGGATTGACATGGACCAAGCTGAAGAAATCCAGAATATTTATTGAAAATTTTTAGTTAGATCTAGACTAATAATCTAGAATACTAGGACTATAGTAATCTATACATTCTTTTTTAGACTCTACTAGACAAACTCTAATGATGATTCTAATATTAAATATGTAGATCTAGAGCAGTGGTTCCCAAATTTTTTTGTCTCGTAGACCCCTTGCCATGTTTTCTGCTATTCGGTAGAACCCCTGCTTAACTTATATTTTTTTTTTGTATTTTTTTTCTATTTTTTTGAGAATTGACTATCCCAGTACTGACATCACTGTAGACCAGTGGTTCCCAAACTTTTATAAAAAAAATTTTATATTTTTTTTTTAAATGTTTTTTTTTTTTTTTTTTTCGAGAATTGACTATCTTGGGACTGACTTCACTGTAGACCAGTGGTTCCCAAAATTTTAGTAAAATTTTTTTTTTTTTTTAATGTTTTTTTTATAAAAAAAAATTTTTTTTTCAATTTTTTTTTTTTCAATTTTTTTTTTTTTTTAATTTTGTTTTTTTTTTTTATAAAATTTTTTTTTTTAATTTTTTTTTTTTTTTTTTAGTAATTTTTTTTTTTTTTTTTTTTTTAAAGTAAATTTTTTTTTTTTTTTTTTTTTTTTTTTTTTTTTTTTAATTTTTTTTTTTTTAAATTTTTATAGATAATTTTTTTTTTTTTTTTTTTTTAGATAAATTTTTTTTTTTTTTTTTTTAGATATTTTTTTTTTTTTTTTTTTTTAATAAAATGTTTTTTTTTTTTTTTTCTTTTTTAAAATTTTTTTAGATAAATTTTGTTTTAAATTTTTTTTTTTTTTTTTGAGAATTCACTATCGCGGGACTGACTTTACTGTAGACCAGTGGTTCCCAAACTTTTTTGTTTCGTAGACCCCTTGCCATGTTTTCTGCTTTTTGGTAGACCCCCTGCTTAACTTATATTGCTTTTTTTTTTGCAATTTATTTGAAAACTAATTTCTAATTTTAGTGAGTTGAAGAGGAAAATGCAATTTAAAAATACATATAAAGTATTAAATAATAACTCATTTTTATTGATAAAATTCAAATTTAACCAATTTAATATGTATTGCTGGAATCATCAAACACACTGGAAATGTTTTTTTACCCAGGCTTATCATCTGTTCCTATGGATGTCATGTTTCATACATTCTATAAAGAAGACATTCAAACAATAAATATTAATTAATTAATTTGATTTAAGTATCATTGTAAAAGTTTTCGCAAAGAGTTTCTCGTGTATCTTTCACGTGTCCGCCGAACTGTTTTCACTAAAGGGGAAGGGACGAAGGCGAGTAACTGGCGCCTTAGCCAGTAGGCTTCAAGCAGGAAGAGCTCATTAGCCACATAGCAGAAGGAAAACTGAATTTAAAAATCTGCTGCCTTGCAACTATTCCCAAACATGGGAAAGCTGTTGTGGGTCAACCCTGAGGAAAAATAAGGAGCTGGAAACCCCTAGGCAGTTTACAGCACACAGCGCTACACCCCATCAGAGCCTGTGACGCCACTGGTTCCAAACTGATCCCAAACTGTATATATTTCCTTTGCAAAGAATCACATAAGAAGCTTTTAATTTGATAACTCATGCCACCGATGTGCCCTTGAACTGTATTTTTGTTTAAAGAAATTCTTTTAATAATATCAGATGTAGGTGTGTGTAAAACAGTTTTCACAACTACAACGGCTGGTAAAATCAATGTTTTACCTATGTTTCCATATTTTGCTATAAGTAAAGAGATATTGTAAGATGCTCACAAACCAACATCTTCTCTATATATATATGATGTTGAAGTGAGATTGTGTGGGTCTATTCTTAACTTTATCTTTGAGTGCTAGAAAATTTTTAAATCTTTATCTATTTTGTTAGGGTGACATTGTCTCAGATGATCCTCTAGCAATTGGTTTCGTATCATTATTTTAAAAAAGTCACTTAGGCAACGGCTTGTTTGACAAGGAAGGAATGAATCCCAGTTTTAAATAATCAATGATGGACAGTGTACATTTCTTTTCGTTAAACATTTGTTACATGCAGACAAAATTAAAATTTTTAAATAAGTATTGAGAAGATTCTTTGGTTTGATTAGCAGGATATATATTTAAATGATTTACCAAGATAAAAATCATATATTACTGTATAAAATAATTACATTAAATGAATGTAAAAATTAAAAAAAGAGTGATTAAGTCCCTTAATGTAATTAACACCATTTTTTTTACAAAATACATTAAATTCTTACCATTACCTATCAATCAGTCTGTTGAACCATGGGGGCCCCACACAAGATCTGTCAACAGCCCTTCTATATTCCTCTCTGTACTTAGCCCTGGATAAACCATTTCATGGCAGACCTGCCTATTCTTTCATGTCTTTACATTGCTCTTTGTCTTTCATTCTTTATCCTGAAACTCAATGGTCAAAGGAGCATAACCCTGGTATTATTTTCTGGAAATAAAAAAAGACTGATTAAGTCCCTTAATGTAATTAACACAATTTTTTTTTAAAAAATACATTAAATTCTTACCATTACCAATCAATTAGTCTGTTGAACCATGGGGGCACCACACAAGATCTGTCAACAGCCCTTCTATATTCCTCTCTGTACTTAGCCCTGGATAAACCATTTCTTGGCAGACCTGCCCATTCTTTGATGACTTTCCATGTCTCTGTCTTCCTTCTTTGTACACAAATGGGGAAAAAATGGACCATAATTCTTAAAAAAGAAATTTAATATCATTAAATAAAATTTAATTTAATTTCTAATTATTAATAAAATATCTTACCAGAATGCTAGCCACACTTTCTAAAACTATGAACAGTGCCTTATTTAAATCTTGAATTATATTTCTAGTCTAGGAGTTGCAATCAATTTTGTTGTATACAAAGGCCATGTTACTGATTATAGGAATATGCTAGATGTCTGTTTCAGCATCTGAGTAAATAAATTAATGAAACTTCTATGACTCTAAGTTAGGGTAATTTCATCTTTCATATCTGTATTAAAAAAAAAACAAAAAAAAACTGGACATACATTCCTCATTATCAGTTCCCATCCTGTTTGTCATTTAAATATTTTGGACATTCCTTTTACATTCCAGCCAAGATCTTGCAGCGGACAGTAGAAAATGGCAGTTTGAACTTCAGATCATTGTGTCAACCGTCTCGTGCAAACCACAAAACCAGGCAGTGTAATCAAGATCTACCTAAGAATGAAAAATACTATCAGATACAATTTCACATTACATCTAGAAAAGGATAGCTATATTTAACTTGATCTAGTAGAAGATGTACAACTATCATACCCATATAATGTAGATTAACAAATTGATTCAAGATTAAGACTATTATCTTCTTATCTTATATAATACAGACGTTACTTCAAAAAAGAAGATGATTACCTCCTACGCGTCAAACATTTAGTCATGCATATTAACCAATGACTTAAATTCTGCCAAGTCACTGGTTTTCCTGGCTAGCTCAGGCAACCCATTCCATGCTCTAATAGCACTAGGGAAGAAGGAGTATTTGTACAAATTTGTCCTAGCATATGGGACGAGGAATGTGCCTTTATCTTTGTGTCTTTCAGAGTATTTTATTAAATTTTGTTTTTGTATTTGAAGATTATGGTTCAGTGTTTTATGTATGATTGCTACTTTACTTTTGAGCCTTCTGTCCTGAAGACTTTCTAAATTTAGTGATTTTACTAAAGGTGTTACTCTAGTCAAATGTGAATATTTGTTTGTTATGAATCGCACTGCTCTATTTTGTGTCTGTTCTAGTTTCTTAATGTTTTCTTGAGTTGAGGGGTCCCAAACGGAGGATGCATATTCTATTATTGGCCTAACCAAAGTTTTTAGTTTTATGTTCTTATTTGATTTATAGAAATTTCTTTTAATAAATCCTAATGCTTTGTTTGATTTTTTTGTAGTTTCATCAATATGTGGATTCCATGACAGTTTTTCATTTATTATAACACCTAGGTATTTTGCGTTTTTAGTCTGTGTTACTTGTTTGCCATGAATAAGATAAGTGGAATTAATTTGTTTTAGTTTTTTTGTTACTCTTAACAACTGACATTTTTCTGGGTGGAAAGACATGCTCCAATTTGATTCCCATTTCTGTAATTCATCTAATTCTCTTTGTAAAATATCTGTGTCTTGTGTTGTTTTTATTGTTCTATATATTATGCAATCGTCTGCAAATAATCTGACTTTTGTTCCTGAAGTAATGCAATTTGGTAAATCATTTATGTAAATTAAAAATAGTAGTGGACCCAAGACTGTTCCTTGAGGTACACCTGAGTTTACTGTTATCGGTGTTGATTTAGAGCCATTTATTATTACAGTTTGTTCTCTCCCTATCAGAAAGTCTTTAATCCACTGATGCAGTGGACCATTAATGCCGAAATATTTTAATTTTTTAAGCAAACTATGGTGGTGAACTTTGTCAAAAGCCTTAGAAAAATCTAGTAAGATAGCATCTATTTGTTCACTATTATATTAAGCCAATCCTACACCCATACTACTTGTATACATAAAATTGGGTGGATCTAGAATTTTAGATCTAGATAGACTAGATTTTTATTAAAATTCTAGATCTTTTCTATTAAGTAATAAAAACCTTTAAAATGTATTTTAATATGGATGAAGCTGAACAGAAAGGATTGGAAAATAGTCGATGTCAACGCAGAGGCTCTTGTTCTCGTATGAGCCATAGTTGTCTATTGACTGAAGGTGGTGGAGATAATTCAACAAGATGATTTACAATGTAATTCAAGAGATCTGTCTAGGTTAGTTCATTATTTTTCTTGAAGATTTCTATGATCAAGTCTAGATTTTCTAGATCTAGCATCATATACAATAATTTCTAGAGATCTAGTGCTAAGTCCTATACATATGGGATCTAGATCTAATCAAGATCTATCTAAAATCAGAATAAAAAATATGGAATGTCACACTAGATTTAGAATAGAATAGCAAAGTTTTACCAATATCTAGATTTTTAGTCCAGTAAATCAACTTATATAGATCAAAATATAAATTAAATTCACCTTTATCTATCCCTTAGTCTGATGGACTGTTAAGGCACCACACAAGGTTTGTCGACCATTCTTTTCCTCACCGTCTTTTGAATGACTAATTCCTGAGAATAGTAAACCGTTATTGTTAAAGAATATACAGGTAATCAGTGCTTTTTTGTAAAGAAATAGGTGCCGGAGCTCAGTGATGGATTGCCTTTTAACAACTAATAAATCAATAATAAACTTTAAAATACAAAAGTAACTTTTTCGCTGCATTGAAAAAAGTGCCGGTACGCTGTACCAGTGCTTACTGTAATGCTGCTGACCTGAAAAATTGTAGTTAAACTAAATAATACAGTAATATTAAGCCCATACTAATTAGTCTTAGATATATAGATCTAGAAATTATATTGACATTGTGTAGATCTAGTCAATCTAGATTTCAAAGCAAAGAAAACAGAAGAACGGTAGACCATAAGGCAAAGACGATAGGATTGACATGGACCAAGCTGAAGAAATCCAGAATATTTATTGAAAATTTTAAGTTAGATCTAGACTAATAATCTAGAATACTAGGACTATAGTAATCTATACATTCTTTTCTAGACTCTACTAGACAAACTCTAATGATGATTCTAATATTAAATATGTAGATCTAGAGCAGTGGTTCCCAAATTTTTTTGTCTCGTAGACCCCTTGCCATGTTTTCTGCTTTTCGGTAAAACCCCTGCTTAACTTACATTTTTTTTTTTTGTATTTTTTTTTTTAGATAAATTTTTTTTAATTTTTATTTTTATTTATTTTTTTATTTTTTTTTAGATAATTTTTTTTTTTTTTTTTAAATTTTTTTTTTTTCGAGAATTGACTGTCCCGGTACTGACTTCACTGTAGACCAGTGGTTCCCAAACTTTTATAAAAAAATTTTTATAATTTTTTTAAAAATTTTTTTTATTTTTTTTTTTCCAAGAATTGACTATCTTGGGACTAACTTCACTGTAGACCAGTGGTTCCCAAAATTTTAGTAAAATTTTTTTTTTTTTTTTTTTTGTTTTTTTTATAAAACCCTTAATTTTTTTTTTTCAATTTTTTTTTTAGATAAATTTTTTTTGTAATTTCTTTAGATAAATTTTGTTTTAAATTTTTTTTTTTTTTTTTTAGAATTCACTATCCCAGGACTGATTTTACTGTAGACCAGTGGTTCCCAAACATTCAGTAAATTTTTTTTTTTTTTTATAAAATTTTTTTTTTTAATTTTTTTTTAATTTTTTTTTTTTTTTTTTAGAATTCACTATCCCAGGACTGATTTTACTGTAGACCAGTGGTTCCCAAACATTCAGTAAATTTTTTTTTTTTTTTTTTTATAAAATTTTTTTTTTTTAATTTTTTTTTTTTTTTTTTTAATTTTTTTTTTTTTTTTTTTTTTTTTTTTTTTTTTTTTTTTTTTTTTTTTTTTTTTTTTTTAGATAAATTTTGTTTTTAATTTTTTTTTTTTTTTTTTTTGAGAATTCACTATTGCGGGACTGACTTCACTGTAGACCAGTGGTTCCCAAACTTTTTTGTTTCGTAGACCCCTTGCCATGTTTTCTGCTTTTTGGTAGACCCCCTGCTTAACTTATATTGCTTTTTTTTTTCAATTTATTTGAAAACTAATTTCTAATTTTAGTGAGTTGAAGAGTAAAATGCAATTTAAAAATACATATAAGTATTAAATAATAACTCATTTTTATTGATAAAATTCAAATTTAACCAATTTAATATGTATTGCTGGAATCATCAAACACACTGGAAATGTTTTTTTACCCAGGCTTATCATCTGTTCCTATGGATGTCATGTTTCATACATTCTATAAAGAAGACATTCAAACAATAAATATTAATTAATTAATTTGTTTTAAGTATCATTGTAAAAATTTTCGCAAAGAGTTTCTCGTGTATCTTTCACGTGTTCGCCGAACTGTTTTCACTAAAGGGGAAGGGACGAAGGCGAGTAACTGGCGCCTTAGCCGGTAGGCTTCAAGCAGGAAGAGCTCATTAGCCACATAGCAGAAGGAAAACTGAATTTAAAAATCTGCTGCCTTGCAACTATTCCCAAACATGGGAAAGCTGTCGTGGGTCAACCCTGAGGAAAAATAAGGACCTGGCAACCCCTAGGCAGTTTACAGCACACAGCGCTACACCCCATCAGAGCCTGTGACGCCACTGGTTCCAAACTGATCCCAAACTGTATATATTTCCTTTGCAAAGAATCACATAAGAAGCTTTTAATTTGATAACTCATGCCACCGATGTGCCCTTAAACTGTATTTTTGTTTAAAGAAATTCTTTTAATAATATCAGATGTAGGTGTGTGTAAAACAGTTTTCACAACTACAACGGCTGGTAAAATCAATGTTTTACCTATGTTTCCATATTTTGCTATAAGTAAAGAGATATTGTAAGATGCTCACAAACCAACATCTTCTCTATATATATATGATGTTGAAGTGAGATTGTGTGGGTCTATTCTTAACTTTATCTTTGAGTGCTAGAAAATTTTTAAATCTTTATCTATTTTGTTAGGGTGACATTGTCTCAGATGATCCTCTAGCAATTGGTTTCGTATCATTATTTTAAAAAAGTCACTTAGGCAACGGCTTGTTTGACAAGGAAGGAATGAATCCCAGTTTTAAATAATCAATGATGGACAGTGTACATTTCTTTTCGTTAAACATTTGTTACATGCAGACAAAATTAAAATTTTTAAATAAGTATTGAGAAGATTCTTTGGTTTGATTAGCAGGATATATATTTAAATGATTTACCAAGATAAAAATCATATATTACTGTATAAAATAATTACATTAAATGAATGTAAAAATTTAAAAAAGAGTGATTAAGTCCCTTAATGTAATTAACACCATTTTTTTTACAAAATACATTAAATTCTTACCATTACCTATCAATCAGTCTGTTGAACCATGGGGGCACCACACAAGATCTGTCAACAGCCCTTCTATATTCCTCTCTGTACTTAGCCCTGGATAAACCATTTCATGGCAGACCTGCCCATTCTTTCATGTCTTCACATTGCTCTCTGTCTTTCATTCTTCATCCTGGAACTCAATGGTCAAAGGAGCATAACCCTGGTATTATTTTCTGGAAATAAAAAAAGACTGATTTAGTCCCTTAATGTAATTAACTAATTTTTTTTTAAAATACATTAAATTCTTACCATTACCAATCAATTAGTCTGTTGAACCATGGGGGCACCACACAAGATCTGTCAACAGCCCTTCTATATTCCTCTCTGTACTTAGCCCTGGATAAACCATTTCTTGGCAGACCTGCCCATTCTTTGATGTCTTTCCATCTCTCTGTCTTCCTTCTTTGTACACAAATGGGGAAAAAATGGACCATAATTCTTAAAAAAGAAATTTAATATCATTAAATAAAATTTAATTTAATTTCTAATTATTAATAAAATATCTTACCAGAATGCTAGCCACACTTTCTAAAACTATGACCAGTGCCTTATTTAAATCTTGAATTATATTTCTAGTCTAGGAGTTCCAATCAATTTTGTTGTATACAAAGGCCATGATACTGATTATAGGAATATGCCAGATGTCTGTTTCAGCATCTGAGTAAATAAATTAATGAAACTCCTATGACTCTAAGTTAGGGTAATGTCATCTTTCATATCTGTATTAAAAAAACACAAAAAAAAACAAAAAAAACTGGACATACATTCCTCATTATCAGTTCCCATCCTGTTTGTCATTTAAATATTTTGGACATTCCTTTTACATTCCAGCCAAGATCTTGCAGCGGACAGTAGAAAATGGCAGTTTGAACTTCAGATCATTGTGTCAACCGTCTCGTGCAAACCACAAAACCAGGCAGTGTAATCAAGATCTACCTAAGAATGAAAAATACTATCAGATACAATTTCACATTACATCTAAAAAAGGATAGCTATATTTAACTTGATCTAGTAGAAGATGTACAACTATCATACCCATATAATGTAGATTAACAAACTGATTCAAGATAAATACTATTATCTTCTTATCTTATATAATACAGACGTTACTTCAAAAAAGAAGATGATTACGTCCTACGCGTCAAACATTTAGTCATGCATATTAACCAATGACTTAAATTCTGCCAAGTCACTGGTTTTCCTGGCTAGCTCAGGCAACCCATTCCATGCTCTAATAGCACTAGGGAAGAAGGAGTATTTGTACAAATTTGTCCTAGCATATGGGACGAGGAATGTGCCTTTATCTTTGTGTCTTTCAGAGTATTTTATTAAATTTTGTTTTTGTATTTGAAGATTATGGTTCAGTGTTTTATGTATGATTGCTACTTTACTTTTGAGCCTTCTGTCCTGAAGACTTTCTAAATTTAGTGATTTTACTAAAGGTGTTACTCTAGTCAAATGTGAATATTCGTTTGTTATGAATCGCACTGCTCTATTTTGTGTCTGTTCTAGTTTCTTAATGTTTTCTTGAGTTGTGGGGTCCCAAACGGAGGATGCATATTCTATTATTGGCCTAACCAAAGTTTTAAATAACATTTTAGTTTTATGTTCTTATTTGATTTATAGAAATTTCTTTTAATAAATCCTAATGCTTTGTTTGATTTTTTTGTAGTTTCATCAATATGTGGATTCCATGACAGTTTTTCATTTATTATAACACCTAGGTATTTTGCGTTTTTAGTCTGTGTTACTTGTTTGCCATGAATAAGATAAGTGGAATTAATTTGTTTTAGTTTTTTTTGTTACTCTTAACAACTGACATTTTTCTGGGTGGAAAGACATGCTCCAATTTGATTCCCATTTCTGTAATTCATCTAATTCTCTTTGTAAAATATCTGTGTCTTGTGTTGTTTTTATTGTTCTATATATTATGCAATCGTCTGCAAATAATCTGACTTTTGTTCCTGAAGTAATGCAATTTGGTAAATCATTTATGTAAATTAAAAATAGTAGTGGACCCAAGACTGTTCCTTGAGGTACACCTGAGTTTACTATTATCGGTGTTGATTTAGAGCCATTTATTATTACAGTTTGTTCTCTCCCTATCAGAAAGTCCTTAATCCACTGATGCAGTGGACCATTAATGCCGAAATATTTTAATTTTTTAAGCAAACTATGGTGGTGAACTTTGTCAAAAGCCTTAGAAAAATCTAGTAAGATAGCATCTATTTGTTCACTATTATATTAAGCCAATCCTACACCCATACTACTTGTATACATAAAATTGGGTGGATCTATAATTTTAGATCTAGATAGACTAGATTCTTATTAAAATTCTAGATCTTTTCTATTAAGTAATAAAAACCTTTAAAATGTATTTTAATATGGATGAAGCTGAACAGAAAGGATTGGAAAATAGTCGATGCCAACGCAGAGGCTCTTGTTCTCGTATGAGCCATAGTTGTCTATTGACTGAAGGTGGTGGAGATAATTCAACAAGATGATTTACAATGTAATTCAAGAGATCTGTCTAGGTTAGTTCATTATTTTTCTTGAAGATTTCTATGATCAAGTCTAGATTTTCTAGATCTAGCATCATATACAATAATTTCTAGAGATCTAGTGCTAAGTCCTATACATATGGGATCTAGATCTAATCAAGATCTATCTAAAATCAGAATAAAAAATATGGAATGTCACACTAGATTTAGAATAGAATAGCAAAGTTTTACCAATATCTAGATTTTTAGTCCAGTAAATCAACTTATATAGATCAAAATATAAATTAAATTCACCTTTATCTATCCCTTAGTCTGATGGACTGTTAAGGCACCACACAAGGTTTGTCGACCATTCTTTTCCTCACCGTCTTTTGAATGACTAATTCCTGAGAATAGTAAACCGTTATTGTTAAAGAATATACAGGTAATCAGTGCTTTTTTGTAAAGAAATAGGTGCCGGAGCTCAGTGATGGATTGCCTTTTAACAACTAATAAATAAATAATAAACTTTAAAATACAAAAGTAACTTTTTCGCTGCATTGAAAAAAGTGCCGGTACGCTGTACCAGTGCTTACTGTAATGCTGCTGACCTGAAAAATTGTAGTTAAACTAAATAATACAGTAATATTAAGCCCATACTAATTAGTCTTAGATATATAGATCTAGAAATTATATTGACATTGTGTAGATCTAGTCAATCTAGATTTCAAAGCAAAGAAAACAGAAGAACGGTAGACCATAAGGCAAAGACGATAGGATTGACATGGACCAAGCTGAAGAAATCCAGAATATTTATTGAAAATTTTAAGTTAGATCTAGACTAATAATCTAGAATACTAGGTCTATAGTAATCTATACATTCTTTTCTAGACTCTACTAGACAAACTCTAATGATGATTCTAATATTAAATATGTAGATCTAGAGCAGTGGTTCCCAAATTTTTTTGTCTCGTAGACCCCTTGCCATGTTTTCTGCGTTTCGGTAAAACCCCTGCTTAACTTACATTTTTTTTTTTGTATTTTTTTTTTTAGATAAATTTTTTTTAATTTTTAATTTTATTTATTTTTTTATTTTTTTTTAGATAATTTTTTTTTTTTTTTTAATTTTTTTTTTTTGGAGAATTGACTTTCCCGGTACTGACTTAACTGTAGACCAGTGGTTCCCAAACATTTATAAAAAAAATTTTATAATTTTTTTAAAAATTTTTTTTATTTTTTTTTTCCGAGAATTGACTATCTTGGGACTAACTTCACTGTAGACCAGTGGTTCCCAAAATTTTAGTAAAATTGTTTTTTTTTTTTTTTTTGTTGTTTTTTTTTATAAAAAAAATTTTTTTTAATTTTTTTTTTTCAATTTTTTTTTTTAGATAAATTTTTTTTGTAATTTCTTTAGATAAATTTTGTTTTAAATTTTTTTTTTTTTTTAGAATTCACTATCCCAGGACTGATTTCACTGTAGACCAGTAGTTCCCAAACATTCAGTAAATTTTTTTTTTTTTTTTTTTTTTTTTAATTTTTTTTTTAAATTTTTTTTTTTTTTTTTTTTTTTTCTATAAAATTTTTTTTTTTTAATTTTTTTTTTTTTAATTTTTTTTTTTTAATTTTTTTTTTTTTAATTTTTTTTTTTTAATTTTTTTTTTTTTTTTTTTTTTTAGTAAATTTTTTTTTTTTTTTTTTTATAAAATTTTTTTTTTTAATTTTTTTTTTTTTTTTAAATTTTTTTTTTTTTTTTTAATTTTTTTTAGATAAATTTTGTTTTAATTTTTTTTTTTTTTTTTTTTTTGAGAATTCACTATTGCGGGACTGACTTCACTGTAGACCAGTGGTTCCCAAACTTTTTTGTTTCGTAGACCCCTTGCCATGTTTTCTGCTTTTTGGTAGACCCCCTGCTTAACTTATATTGCTTTTTTTTTTCAATTTATTTGAAAACTAATTTCTAATTTTAGTGAGTTGAAGAGTAAAATGCAATTTAAAAATACATATAAGTATTAAATAATAACTCATTTTTATTGATAAAATTCAAATTTAACCAATTTAATATGTATTGCTGGAATCATCAAACACACTGGAAATGTTTTTTTACCCAGGCTTATCATCTGTTCCTATGGATGTCATGTTTCATACATTCTATAAAGAAGACATTCAAACAATAAATATTAATTAATTAATTTGTTTTAAGTATCATTGTAAAAATTTTCGCAAAGAGTTTCTCGTGTATCTTTCACGTGTTCGCCGAACTGTTTTCACTAAAGGGGAAGGGACGAAGGCGAGTAACTGGCGCCTTAGCCGGTAGGCTTCAAGCAGGAAGAGCTCATTAGCCACATAGCAGAAGGAAAACTGAATTTAAAAATCTTCTGCCTTGCAACTATTCCCAAACATGGGAAAGCTGTCGTGGGTCAACCCTGAGGAAAAATAAGGACCTGGCAACCCCTAGGCAGTTTACAGCACACAGCGCTACACCCCATCAGAGCCTGTGACGCCACTGGTTCCAAACTGATCCCAAACTGTATATATTTCCTTTGCAAAGAATCACATAAGAAGCTTTTAATTTGATAACTCATGCCACCGATGTGCCCTTAAACTGTATTTTTGTTTAAAGAAATTCTTTTAATAATATCAGATGTAGGTGTGTGTAAAACAGTTTTCACAACTACAACGGCTGGTAAAATCAATGTTTTACCTATGTTTCCATATTTTGCTATAAGTAAAGAGATATTGTAAGATGCTCACAAACCAACATCTTCTCTATATATATATGATGTTGAAGTGAGATTGTGTGGGTCTATTCTTAACTTTATCTTTGAGTGCTAGAAAATTTTTAAATCTTTATCTATTTTGTTAGGGTGACATTGTCTCAGATGATCCTCTAGCAATTGGTTTCGTATCATTATTTTAAAAAAGTCACTTAGGCAACGGCTTGTTTGACAAGGAAGGAATGAATCCCAGTTTTAAATAATCAATGATGGACAGTGTACATTTCTTTTCGTTAAACATTTGTTACATGCAGACAAAATTAAAATTTTTAAATAAGTATTGAGAAGATTCTTTGGTTTGATTAGCAGGATATATATTTAAATGATTTACCAAGATAAAAATCATATATTACTGTATAAAATAATTACATTAAATGAATGTAAAAATTAAAAAAAGAGTGATTAAGTCCCTTAATGTAATTAACACCATTTTTTTTACAAAATACATTAAATTCTTACCATTACCTATCAATCAGTCTGTTGAACCATGGGGGCACCACACAAGATCTGTCAACAGCCCTTCTATATTCCTCTCTGTACTTAGCCCTGGATAAACCATTTCATGGCAGACCTGCCCATTCTTTCATGTCTTCACATTGCTCTCTGTCTTTCATTCTTCATCCTGGAACTCAATGGTCAAAGGAGCATAACCCTGGTATTATTTTCTGGAAATAAAAAAAGACTGATTTAGTCCCTTAATGTAATTAACACAATTTTTTAAAAAAATACATTAAATTCTTACCATTACCAATCAATTAGTCTGTTGAACCATGGGGGCACCACACAAGATCTGTCAACAGCCCTTCTATATTCCTCTCTGTACTTAGCCCTGGATAAACCATTTCTTGGCAGACCTGCCCATTCTTTGATGTCTTTCCATCTCTCTGTCTTCCTTCTTTGTACACAAATGGGGAAAAAATGGACCATAATTCTTAAAAAAGAAATTTAATATCATTAAATAAAATTTAATTTAATTTCTAATTATTAATAAAATATCTTACCAGAATGCTAGCCACACTTTCTAAAACTATGACCAGTGCCTTATTTAAATCTTGAATTATATTTCTAGTCTAGGAGTTCCAATCAATTTTGTTGTATACAAAGGCCATGATACTGATTATAGGAATATGCCAGATGTCTGTTTCAGCATCTGAGTAAATAAATTAATGAAACTCCTATGACTCTAAGTTAGGGTAATGTCATCTTTCATATCTGTATTAAAAAAACACAAAAAAAAACAAAAAAAAACTGGACATACATTAGAAAATTACAGTAGAAAATGGCAGTTTGAACTTCAGATCATTGTGTCAACCGTCTCGTGCAAACCACAAAACCAGGCAGTGTAATCAAGATCTACCTAAGAATGAAAAATACTATCAGATACAATTTCACATTACATCTAAAAAAGGATAGCTATATTTAACTTGATCTAGTAGAAGATGTACAACTATCATACCCATATAATGTAGATTAACAAACTGATTCAAGATAAATACTATTATCTTCTTATCTTATATAATACAGACGTTACTTCAAAAAAGAAGATGATTACGTCCTACGCGTCAAACATTTAGTCATGCATATTAACCAATGACTTAAATTCTGCCAAGTCACTGGTTTTCCTGGCTAGCTCAGGCAACCCATTCCATGCTCTAATAGCACTAGGGAAGAAGGAGTATTTGTACAAATTTGTCCTAGCATATGGGACGAGGAATGTGCCTTTATCTTTGTGTCTTTCAGAGTATTTTATTAAATTTTGTTTTTGTATTTGAAGATTATGGTTCAGTGTTTTATGTATGATTGCTACTTTACTTTTGAGCCTTCTGTCCTGAAGACTTTCTAAATTTAGTGATTTTACTAAAGGTGTTACTCTAGTCAAATGTGAATATTCGTTTGTTATGAATCGCACTGCTCTATTTTGTGTCTGTTCTAGTTTCTTAATGTTTTCTTGAGTTGTGGGGTCCCAAACGGAGGATGCATATTCTATTATTGGCCTAACCAAAGTTTTAAATAACATTTTAGTTTTATGTTCTTATTTGATTTATAGAAATTTCTTTTAATAAATCCTAATGCTTTGTTTGATTTTTTTGTAGTTTCATCAATATGTGGATTCCATGACAGTTTTTCATTTATTATAACACCTAGGTATTTTGCGTTTTTAGTCTGTGTTACTGGTTTGCCATGAATAAAATAAGTGGAATTAATTTGTTTTAGTTTTTTTTTGTTACTCTTAACAACTGACATTTTTCTGGGTGGAAAGACATGCTCCAATTTGATTCCCATTTCTGTAATTCATCTAATTCTCTTTGTAAAATATCTGTGTCTTGTGTTGTTTTTATTGTTCTATATATTATGCAATCGTCTGCAAATAATCTGACTTTTGTTCCTGAAGTAATGCAATTTGGTAAATCATTTATGTAAATTAAAAATAGTAGTGGACCCAAGACTGTTCCTTGAGGTACACCTGAGTTTACTATTATCGGTGTTGATTTAGAGCCATTTATTATTACAGTTTGTTCTCTCCCTATCAGAAAGTCCTTAATCCACTGATGCAGTGGACCATTAATGCCGAAATATTTTAATTTTTTAAGCAAACTATGGTGGTGAACTTTGTCAAAAGCCTTAGAAAAATCTAGTAAGATAGCATCTATTTGTTCACTATTATATTAAGCCAATCCTACACCCATACTACTTGTATACATAAAATTGGGTGGATCTAGAATTTTAGATCTAGATAGACTAGATTTTTATTAAAATTCTAGATCTTTTCTATTAAGTAATAAAAACCTTTAAAATGTATTTTAATATGGATGAAGCTGAACAGAAAGGATTGGAAAATAGTCGATGTCAACGCAGAGGCTCTTGTTCTCGTATGAGCCATAGTTGTCTATTGACTGAAGGTGGTGGAGATAATTCAACAAGATGATTTACAATGTAATTCAAGAGATCTGTCTAGGTTAGTTCATTATTTTTCTTGAAGATTTCTATGATCAAGTCTAGATTTTCTAGATCTAGCATCATATACAATAATTTCTAGAGATCTAGTGCTAAGTCCTATACATATGGGATCTAGATCTAATCAAGATCTATCTAAAATCAGAATAAAAAATATGGAATGTCACACTAGATTTAGAATAGAATAGCAAAGTTTTACCAATATCTAGATTTTTAGTCCAGTAAATCAACTTATATAGATCAAAATATAAATTAAATTCACCTTTATCTATCCCTTAGTCTGATGGACTGTTAAGGCACCACACAAGGTTTGTCGACCATTCTTTTCCTCACCGTCTTTTGAATGACTAATTCCTGAGAATAGTAAACCGTTATTGTTAAAGAATATACAGGTAATCAGTGCTTTTTTGTAAAGAAATAGGTGCCGGAGCTCAGTGATGGATTGCCTTTTAACAACTAATAAATAAATAATAAACTTTAAAATACAAAAGTAACTTTTTCGCTGCATTGAAAAAAGTGCCGGTACGCTGTACCAGTGCTTACTGTAATGCTGCTGACCTGAAAAATTGTAGTTAAACTAAATAATACAGTAATATTAAGCCCATACTAATTAGTCTTAGATATATAGATCTAGAAATTATATTGACATTGTGTAGATCTAGTCAATCTAGATTTCAAAGCAAAGAAAACAGAAGAACGGTAGACCATAAGGCAAAGACGATAGGATTGACATGGACCAAGCTGAAGAAATCCAGAATATTTATTGAAAATTTTAAGTTAGATCTAGACTAATAATCTAGAATACTAGGACTATAGTAATCTATACATTCTTTTCTAGACTCTACTAGACAAACTCTAATGATGATTCTAATATTAAATATGTAGATCTAGAGCAGTGGTTCCCAAATTTTTTTGTCTCGTAGACCCCTTGCCATGTTTTCTGCTTTTCGGTAAAACCCCTGCTTAACTTATATTTTTTTTTTTGTATTTTTTTTTTTTAGATAAATTTTTTAAAATTTTTATTTGTATTTATTTTTTTATTTTTTTTAGATAATTTTTTTTTTTTTTTTTTAATTTTTTTTTTTTTTCGAGAATTGACTTTCCCGGTACTGACTTCACTGTAGACCAGTGGTTCCCAAACTTTTATAAAAAAATTTTTATAATTTTTTTAAAAATTTTTTTTATTTTTTTTTTTCCGAGAATTGACTATCTTGGGACTAACTTCACTGTAGACCAGTGGTTCCCAAAATTTTAGTAAAATTTTTTTTTTTTTTTTTTTTGTTGTTTTTTTTACAAAAAAAAAATTTTTTTAATTTTTTTTTTTTCAATTTTTTTTTTTAGATAAATTTTATTTTGTAATTTCTTTAGATAAATTTTGTTTTAAATTTATTTTTTTTTTTTGAGAATTCACTATTCCAGGACTGATTTCACTGTAGACCAGTGGTTCCCAAACATTCAGTAAATTTTTTTTTTTTTTTTTTTTTTTTTTATAAAATTTTTTTTTTTTAATTTTTTTTTTTTTTAATTTTTTTTTTTTTAATTTTTTTTTTTTTTTATTTTTTTTATTATTAAAATATCTTACCAGAATGCTAGCCACACTTTCTAAAACTATGACCAGTGCCTTATTTAAATCTTGAATTATATTTCTAGTCTAGGAGTTCCAATCAATTTTGTTGTATACAAAGGCCATGATACTGATTATAGGAATATGCCAGATGTCTGTTTCAGCATCTGAGTAAATAAATTAATGAAACTCCTATGACTCTAAGTTAGGGTAATGTCATCTTTCATATCTGTATTAAAAAAACACAAAAAAAAAAAAAAAAAAACTGGACATACATTAGAAAATTACAGTAGAAAATGGCAGTTTGAACTTCAGATCATTGTGTCAACCGTCTCGTGCAAACCACAAAACCAGGCAGTGTAATCAAGATCTACCTAAGAATGAAAAATACTATCAGATACAATTTCACATTACATCTAAAAAAGGATAGCTATATTTAACTTGATCTAGTAGAAGATGTACAACTATCATACCCATATAATGTAGATTAACAAACTGATTCAAGATAAATACTATTATCTTCTTATCTTATATAATACAGACGTTACTTCAAAAAAGAAGATGATTACGTCCTACGCGTCAAACATTTAGTCATGCATATTAACCAATGACTTAAATTCTGCCAAGTCACTGGTTTTCCTGGCTAGCTCAGGCAACCCATTCCATGCTCTAATAGCACTAGGGAAGAAGGAGTATTTGTACAAATTTGTCCTAGCATATGGGACGAGGAATGTGCCTTTATCTTTGTGTCTTTCAGAGTATTTTATTAAATTTTGTTTTTGTATTTGAAGATTATGGTTCAGTGTTTTATGTATGATTGCTACTTTACTTTTAAGCCTTCTGTCCTGAAGACTTTCTAAATTTAGTGATTTTACTAAAGGTGTTACTCTAGTCAAATGTGAATATTCGTTTGTTATGAATCGCACTGCTCTATTTTGTGTCTGTTCTAGTTTCTTAATGTTTTCTTGAGTTGTGGGGTCCCAAACGGAGGATGCATATTCTATTATTGGCCTAACCAAAGTTTTAAATAACATTTTAGTTTTATGTTCTTATTTGATTTATAGAAATTTCTTTTAATAAATCCTAATGCTTTGTTTGATTTTTTTGTAGTTTCATCAATATGTGGATTCCATGACAGTTTTTCATTTATTATAACACCTAGGTATTTTGCGTTTTTAGTCTGTGTTACTGGTTTGCCATGAATAAAATAAGTGGAATTAATTTGTTTTAGTTTTTTTTTGTTACTCTTAACAACTGACATTTTTCTGGGTGGAAAGACATGCTCCAATTTGATTCCCATTTCTGTAATTCATCTAATTCTCTTTGTAAAATATCTGTGTCTTGTGTTGTTTTTATTGTTCTATATATTATGCAATCGTCTGCAAATAATCTGACTTTTGTTCCTGAAGTAATGCAATTTGGTAAATCATTTATGTAAATTAAAAATAGTAGTGGACCCAAGACTGTTCCTTGAGGTACACCTGAGTTTACTATTATCGGTGTTGATTTAGAGCCATTTATTATTACAGTTTGTTCTCTCCCTATCAGAAAGTCCTTAATCCACTGATGCAGTGGACCATTAATGCCGAAATATTTTAATTTTTTAAGCAAACTATGGTGGTGAACTTTGTCAAAAGCCTTAGAAAAATCTAGTAAGATAGCATCTATTTGTTCACTATTATATTAAGCCAATCCTACACCCATACTACTTGTATACATAAAATTGGGTGGATCTAGAATTTTAGATCTAGATAGACTAGATTTTTATTAAAATTCTAGATCTTTTCTATTAAGTAATAAAAACCTTTAAAATGTATTTTAATATGGATGAAGCTGAACAGAAAGGATTGGAAAATAGTCGATGTCAACGCAGAGGCTCTTGTTCTCGTATGAGCCATAGTTGTCTATTGACTGAAGGTGGTGGAGATAATTCAACAAGATGATTTACAATGTAATTCAAGAGATCTGTCTAGGTTAGTTCATTATTTTTCTTGAAGATTTCTATGATCAAGTCTAGATTTTCTAGATCTAGCATCATATACAATAATTTCTAGAGATCTAGTGCTAAGTCCTATACATATGGGATCTAGATCTAATCAAGATCTATCTAAAATCAGAATAAAAAATATGGAATGTCACACTAGATTTAGAATAGAATAGCAAAGTTTTACCAATATCTAGATTTTTAGTCCAGTAAATCAACTTATATAGATCAAAATATAAATTAAATTCACCTTTATCTATCCCTTAGTCTGATGGACTGTTAAGGCACCACACAAGGTTTGTCGACCATTCTTTTCCTCACCGTCTTTTGAATGACTAATTCCTGAGAATAGTAAACCGTTATTGTTAAAGAATATACAGGTAATCAGTGCTTTTTTGTAAAGAAATAGGTGCCGGAGCTCAGTGATGGATTGCCTTTTAACAACTAATAAATAAATAATAAACTTTAAAATACAAAAGTAACTTTTTCGCTGCATTGAAAAAAGTGCCGGTACGCTGTACCAGTGCTTACTGTAATGCTGCTGACCTGAAAAATTGTAGTTAAACTAAATAATACAGTAATATTAAGCCCATACTAATTAGTCTTAGATATATAGATCTAGAAATTATATTGACATTGTGTAGATCTAGTCAATCTAGATTTCAAAGCAAAGAAAACAGAAGAACGGTAGACCATAAGGCAAAGACGATAGGATTGACATGGACCAAGCTGAAGAAATCCAGAATATTTATTGAAAATTTTAAGTTAGATCTAGACTAATAATCTAGAATACTAGGACTATAGTAATCTATACATTCTTTTCTAGACTCTACTAGACAAACTCTAATGATGATTCTAATATTAAATATGTAGATCTAGAGCAGTGGTTCCCAAATTTTTTTGTCTCGTAGACCCCTTGCCATGTTTTCTGCTTTTCGGTAAAACCCCTGCTTAACTTATATTTTTTTTTTGTATTTTTTTTTTTAGATAAATTTTTTAAAATTTTTATTTGTATTTATTTTTTTATTTTTTTTAGATAATTTTTTTTTTTTTTTTTTAATTTTTTTTTTTTTTGGAGAATTGACTTTCCCGGTACTGACTTCACTGTAGACCAGTGGTTCCCAAACTTTTATAAAAAAATTTTTATAATTTTTTTAAAAATTTTTTTTATTTTTTTTTTTCCGAGAATTGACTATCTTGGGACTAACTTCACTGTAGACCAGTGGTTCCCAAAATTTTAGTAAAATTTTTTTTTTTTTTTTTTTTGTTGTTTTTTTTACAAAAAAAAAATTTTTTTAATTTTTTTTTTTTCAATTTTTTTTTTTAGATAAATTTTTTTTTGTAATTTCTTTAGATAAATTTTGTTTTAAATTTATTTTTTTTTTTTGAGAATTCACTATTCCAGGACTGATTTCACTGTAGACCAGTGGTTCCCAAACATTCAGTAAATTTTTTTTTTTTTTTTTTTTTTTTTTATAAAATTTTTTTTTTTTAATTTTTTTTTTTTTTAATTTTTTTTTTTTTAATTTTTTTTTTTTTTTATTTTTTTTATTATTAAAATATCTTACCAGAATGCTAGCCACACTTTCTAAAACTATGACCAGTGCCTTATTTAAATCTTGAATTATATTTCTAGTCTAGGAGTTCCAATCAATTTTGTTGTATACAAAGGCCATGATACTGATTATAGGAATATGCCAGATGTCTGTTTCAGCATCTGAGTAAATAAATTAATGAAACTCCTATGACTCTAAGTTAGGGTAATGTCATCTTTCATATCTGTATTAAAAAAACACAAAAAAAAAAAAAAAAAAACTGGACATACATTAGAAAATTACAGTAGAAAATGGCAGTTTGAACTTCAGATCATTGTGTCAACCGTCTCGTGCAAACCACAAAACCAGGCAGTGTAATCAAGATCTACCTAAGAATGAAAAATACTATCAGATACAATTTCACATTACATCTAAAAAAGGATAGCTATATTTAACTTGATCTAGTAGAAGATGTACAACTATCATACCCATATAATGTAGATTAACAAACTGATTCAAGATAAATACTATTATCTTCTTATCTTATATAATACAGACGTTACTTCAAAAAAGAAGATGATTACGTCCTACGCGTCAAACATTTAGTCATGCATATTAACCAATGACTTAAATTCTGCCAAGTCACTGGTTTTCCTGGCTAGCTCAGGCAACCCATTCCATGCTCTAATAGCACTAGGGAAGAAGGAGTATTTGTACAAATTTGTCCTAGCATATGGGACGAGGAATGTGCCTTTATCTTTGTGTCTTTCAGAGTATTTTATTAAATTTTGTTTTTGTATTTGAAGATTATGGTTCAGTGTTTTATGTATGATTGCTACTTTACTTTTAAGCCTTCTGTCCTGAAGACTTTCTAAATTTAGTGATTTTACTAAAGGTGTTACTCTAGTCAAATGTGAATATTCGTTTGTTATGAATCGCACTGCTCTATTTTGTGTCTGTTCTAGTTTCTTAATGTTTTCTTGAGTTGTGGGGTCCCAAACGGAGGATGCATATTCTATTATTGGCCTAACCAAAGTTTTAAATAACATTTTAGTTTTATGTTCTTATTTGATTTATAGAAATTTCTTTTAATAAATCCTAATGCTTTGTTTGATTTTTTTGTAGTTTCATCAATATGTGGATTCCATGACAGTTTTTCATTTATTATAACACCTAGGTATTTTGCGTTTTTAGTCTGTGTTACTGGTTTGCCATGAATAAAATAAGTGGAATTAATTTGTTTTAGTTTTTTTTTGTTACTCTTAACAACTGACATTTTTCTGGGTGGAAAGACATGCTCCAATTTGATTCCCATTTCTGTAATTCATCTAATTCTCTTTGTAAAATATCTGTGTCTTGTGTTGTTTTTATTGTTCTATATATTATGCAATCGTCTGCAAATAATCTGACTTTTGTTCCTGAAGTAATGCAATTTGGTAAATCATTTATGTAAATTAAAAATAGTAGTGGACCCAAGACTGTTCCTTGAGGTACACCTGAGTTTACTATTATCGGTGTTGATTTAGAGCCATTTATTATTACAGTTTGTTCTCTCCCTATCAGAAAGTCCTTAATCCACTGATGCAGTGGACCATTAATGCCGAAATATTTTAATTTTTTAAGCAAACTATGGTGGTGAACTTTGTCAAAAGCCTTAGAAAAATCTAGTAAGATAGCATCTATTTGTTCACTATTATATTAAGCCAATCCTACACCCATACTACTTGTATACATAAAATTGGGTGGATCTAGAATTTTAGATCTAGATAGACTAGATTTTTATTAAAATTCTAGATCTTTTCTATTAAGTAATAAAAACCTTTAAAATGTATTTTAATATGGATGAAGCTGAACAGAAAGGATTGGAAAATAGTCGATGTCAACGCAGAGGCTCTTGTTCTCGTATGAGCCATAGTTGTCTATTGACTGAAGGTGGTGGAGATAATTCAACAAGATGATTTACAATGTAATTCAAGAGATCTGTCTAGGTTAGTTCATTATTTTTCTTGAAGATTTCTATGATCAAGTCTAGATTTTCTAGATCTAGCATCATATACAATAATTTCTAGAGATCTAGTGCTAAGTCCTATACATATGGGATCTAGATCTAATCAAGATCTATCTAAAATCAGAATAAAAAATATGGAATGTCACACTAGATTTAGAATAGAATAGCAAAGTTTTACCAATATCTAGATTTTTAGTCCAGTAAATCAACTTATATAGATCAAAATATAAATTAAATTCACCTTTATCTATCCCTTAGTCTGATGGACTGTTAAGGCACCACACAAGGTTTGTCGACCATTCTTTTCCTCACCGTCTTTTGAATGACTAATTCCTGAGAATAGTAAACCGTTATTGTTAAAGAATATACAGGTAATCAGTGCTTTTTTGTAAAGAAATAGGTGCCGGAGCTCAGTGATGGATTGCCTTTTAACAACTAATAAATAAATAATAAACTTTAAAATACAAAAGTAACTTTTTCGCTGCATTGAAAAAAGTGCCGGTACGCTGTACCAGTGCTTACTGTAATGCTGCTGACCTGAAAAATTGTAGTTAAACTAAATAATACAGTAATATTAAGCCCATACTAATTAGTCTTAGATATATAGATCTAGAAATTATATTGACATTGTGTAGATCTAGTCAATCTAGATTTCAAAGCAAAGAAAACAGAAGAACGGTAGACCATAAGGCAAAGACGATAGGATTGACATGGACCAAGCTGAAGAAATCCAGAATATTTATTGAAAATTTTAAGTTAGATCTAGACTAATAATCTAGAATACTAGGACTATAGTAATCTATACATTCTTTTCTAGACTCTACTAGACAAACTCTAATGATGATTCTAATATTAAATATGTAGATCTAGAGCAGTGGTTCCCAAATTTTTTTGTCTCGTAGACCCCTTGCCATGTTTTCTGCTTTTCGGTAAAACCCCTGCTTAACTTATATTTTTTTTTTGTATTTTTTTTTTTAGATAAATTTTTTAAAATTTTTATTTGTATTTATTTTTTTATTTTTTTTAGATAATTTTTTTTTTTTTTTTTTAATTTTTTTTTTTTTTGGAGAATTGACTTTCCCGGTACTGACTTCACTGTAGACCAGTGGTTCCCAAACTTTTATAAAAAAATTTTTATAATTTTTTTAAAAATTTTTTTTATTTTTTTTTTTCCGAGAATTGACTATCTTGGGACTAACTTCACTGTAGACCAGTGGTTCCCAAAATTTTAGTAAAATTTTTTTTTTTTTTTTTTTTTGTTTTTTTTACAAAAAAAAAAATTTTTTTAATTTTTTTTTTTCAATTTTTTTTTTTTAGATAAATTTTTTTTTGTAATTTCTTTAGATAAATTTTGTTTTAAATTTATTTTTTTTTTTTGAGAATTCACTATCCCAGGACTGATTTCACTGTAGACCAGTGGTTCCCAAACATTCAGTAAATTTTTTTTTTTTTTTTTTTTTTTTTTTTTTTTTTTTTTTTTTTTTTTTTTTAATTTTTTTTTTTTTTTTATTTTTTTTATTATTAAAATATCTTACCAGAATGCTAGCCACACTTTCTAAAACTATGACCAGTGCCTTATTTAAATCTTGAATTATATTTCTAGTCTAGGAGTTCCAATCAATTTTGTTGTATACAAAGGCCATGATACTGATTATAGGAATATGCCAGATGTCTGTTTCAGCATCTGAGTAAATAAATTAATGAAACTCCTATGACTCTAAGTTAGGGTAATGTCATCTTTCATATCTGTATTAAAAAAACACAAAAAAAAACAAAAAAAAACTGGACATACATTAGAAAATTACAGTAGAAAATGGCAGTTTGAACTTCAGATCATTGTGTCAACCGTCTCGTGCAAACCACAAAACCAGGCAGTGTAATCAAGATCTACCTAAGAATGAAAAATACTATCAGATACAATTTCACATTACATCTAAAAAAGGATAGCTATATTTAACTTGATCTAGTAGAAGATGTACAACTATCATACCCATATAATGTAGATTAACAAACTTATTCAAGATAAATACTATTATCTTCTTATCTTATATAATACAGACGTTACTTCAAAAAAGAAGATGATTACGTCCTACGCGTCAAACATTTAGTCATGCATATTAACCAATGACTTAAATTCTGCCAAGTCACTGGTTTTCCTGGCTAGCTCAGGCAACCCATTCCATGCTCTAATAGCACTAGGGAAGAAGGAGTATTTGTACAAATTTGTCCTAGCATATGGGACGAGGAATGTGCCTTTATCTTTGTGTCTTTCAGAGTATTTTATTAAATTTTGTTTTTGTATTTGAAGATTATGGTTCAGTGTTTTATGTATGATTGCTACTTTACTTTTAAGCCTTCTGTCCTGAAGACTTTCTAAATTTAGTGATTTTACTAAAGGTGTTACTCTAGTCAAATGTGAATATTCGTTTGTTATGAATCGCACTGCTCTATTTTGTGTCTGTTCTAGTTTCTTAATGTTTTCTTGAGTTGTGGGGTCCCAAACGGAGGATGCATATTCTATTATTGGCCTAACCAAAGTTTTAAATAACATTTTAGTTTTATGTTCTTATTTGATTTATAGAAATTTCTTTTAATAAATCCTAATGCTTTGTTTGATTTTTTTGTAGTTTCATCAATATGTGGATTCCATGACAGTTTTTCATTTATTATAACACCTAGGTATTTTGCGTTTTTAGTCTGTGTTACTGGTTTGCCATGAATAAAATAAGTGGAATTAATTTGTTTTAGTTTTTTTTTGTTACTCTTAACAACTGACATTTTTCTGGGTGGAAAGACATGCTCCAATTTGATTCCCATTTCTGTAATTCATCTAATTCTCTTTGTAAAATATCTGTGTCTTGTGTTGTTTTTATTGTTCTATATATTATGCAATCGTCTGCAAATAATCTGACTTTTGTTCCTGAAGTAATGCAATTTGGTAAATCATTTATGTAAATTAAAAATAGTAGTGGACCCAAGACTGTTCCTTGAGGTACACCTGAGTTTACTATTATCGGTGTTGATTTAGAGCCATTTATTATTACAGTTTGTTCTCTCCCTATCAGAAAGTCCTTAATCCACTGATGCAGTGGACCATTAATGCCGAAATATTTTAATTTTTTAAGCAAACTATGGTGGTGAACTTTGTCAAAAGCCTTAGAAAAATCTAGTAAGATAGCATCTATTTGTTCACTATTATATTAAGCCAATCCTACACCCATACTACTTGTATACATAAAATTGGGTGGATCTAGAATTTTAGATCTAGATAGACTAGATTTTTATTAAAATTCTAGATCTTTTCTATTAAGTAATAAAAACCTTTAAAATGTATTTTAATATGGATGAAGCTGAACAGAAAGGATTGGAAAATAGTCGATGCCAACGCAGAGGCTCTTGTTCTCGTATGAGCCATAGTTGTCTATTGACTGAAGGTGGTGGAGATAATTCAACAAGATGATTTACAATGTAATTCAAGAGATCTGTCTAGGTTAGTTTATTATTTTTCTTGAAGATTTCTATGATCAAGTCTAGATTTTCTAGATCTAGCATCATATACAATAATTTCTAGAGATCTAGTGCTAAGTCCTATACATATGGGATCTAGATCTAATCAAGATCTATCTAAAATCAGAATAAAAAATATGGAATGTCACACTAGATTTAGAATAGAATAGCAAAGTTTTACCAATATCTAGATTTTTAGTCCAGTAAATCAACTTATATAGATCAAAATATAAATTAAATTCACCTTTATCTATCCTTTAGTCTGATGGACTGTTAAGTCACCACACAAGGTTTGTCGACCATTCTTTTCCTCACCGTCTTTTGAATGACTAATTCCTGAGAATAGTAAACCGTTATTGTTAAAGAATATACAGGTAATCAGTGCTTTTTTGTAAAGAAATAGGTGCCGGAGCTCAGTGATGGATTGCCTTTTAACAACTAATAAATAAATAATAAACTTTAAAATACAAAAGTAACTTTTTCGCTGCATTGAAAAAAGTGCCGGTACGCTGTACCAGTGCTTACTGTAATGCTGCTGACCTGAAAAATTGTAGTTAAACTAAATAATACAGTAATATTAAGCCCATACTAATTAGTCTTAGATATATAGATCTAGAAATTATATTGACATTGTGTAGATCTAGTCAATCTAGATTTCAAAGCAAAGAAAACAGAAGAACGGTAGACCATAAGGCAAAGACGATAGGATTGACATGGACCAAGCTGAAGAAATCCAGAATATTTATTGAAAATTTTAAGTTAGATCTAGACTAATAATCTAGAATACTAGGACTATAGTAATCTATACATTCTTTTCTAGACTCTACTAGACAAACTCTAATGATGATTCTAATATTAAATATGTAGATCTAGAGCAGTGGTTCCCAAATTTTTTTGTCTCGTAGACCCCTTGCCATGTTTTCTGCTTTTCGGTAAAACCCCTGCTTAACTTATATTTTTTTTTTTGTATTTTTTTTTTTAGATAAATTTTTTAAAATTTTTATTTGTATTTATTTTTTTATTTTTTTTAGATAATTTTTTTTTTTTTTTAATTTTTTTTTTTTTTCGAGAATTGACTTTCCCGGTACTGACTTCACTGTAGACCAGTGGTTCCCAAACTTTTATAAAAAAATTTTTATAATTTTTTTAAAAATTTTTTTTATTTTTTTTTTTCCGAGAATTGACTATCTTGGGACTAACTTCACTGTAGACCAGTGGTTCCCAAAATTTTAGTAAAATTTTTTTTTTTTTTTGTTGTTTTTTTTATAAAAAAAAATTTTTTTTAATTTTTTTTTTTTCAATTTTTTTTTGTAGATAAATTTTTTTTTGTAATTTCTTTAGATAAATTTTGTTTTAAATTTTTTTTTTTTTTTGACAATTCACTATCCCAGGACTGATTTCACTGTAGACCAGTGGTTCCCAAACATTCAGTAAATTTTTTTTTTTTTTTTTTTTTTTTTTTTATAAAAATTTTTTTTTTAATTTTTTTTTTTTTTTTTTTTTTTTTTTTAGTAAAATTTTTTTTTTTTTTTTTTTTGAGAATTCACTATTGCGGGACTGACTTCACTGTAGACCAGTGGTTCCCAAACTTTTTTGTTTCGTAGACCCCTTGCCATGTTTTCTGCTTTTTGGTAGACCCCCTGCTTAACTTATATTGCTTTTTTTTTTCAATTTATTTGAAAACTAATTTCTAATTTTAGTGAGTTGAAGAGTAAAATGCAATTTAAAAATACATATAAGTATTAAATAATAACTCATTTTTATTGATAAAATTCAAATTTAACCAATTTAATATGTATTGCTGGAATCATCAAACACACTGGAAATGTTTTTTTACCCAGGCTTATCATCTGTTCCTATGGATGTCATGTTTCATACATTCTATAAAGAAGACATTCAAACAATAAATATTAATTAATTAATTTGTTTTAAGTATCATTGTAAAAATTTTCGCAAAGAGTTTCTCGTGTATCTTTCACGTGTTCGCCGAACTGTTTTCACTAAAGGGGAAGGGACGAAGGCGAGTAACTGGCGCCTTAGCCGGTAGGCTTCAAGCAGGAAGAGCTCATTAGCCACATAGCAGAAGGAAAACTGAATTTAAAAATCTTCTGCCTTGCAACTATTCCCAAACATGGGAAAGCTGTCGTGGGTCAACCCTGAGGAAAAATAAGGACCTGGCAACCCCTAGGCAGTTTACAGCACACAGCGCTACACCCCATCAGAGCCTGTGACGCCACTGGTTCCAAACTGATCCCAAACTGTATATATTTCCTTTGCAAAGAATCACATAAGAAGCTTTTAATTTGATAACTCATGCCACCGATGTGCCCTTGAACTGTATTTTTGTTTAAAGAAATTCTTTTAATAATATGTGTGTAAAACAGTTTTCACAACTACAACGGCTGGTAAAATCAATGTTTTACCTATGTTTCCATATTTTGCTATAAGTAAAGAGATATTGTAAGATGCTCACAAACCAACATCTTCTCTCTATATATATGATGTTGAAGTGAGATTGTGTGGGTCTATTCTTAACTTTATCTTTGAGTGCTAGAAAATTTTTAAATCTTTATCTATTTTGTTAGGGTGACATTGTCTCAGATGATCCTCTAGCAATTGGTTTCGTATCATTATTTTAAAAAAGTCACTTAGGCAACGGCTTGTTTGACAAGGAAGGAATGAATCCCAGTTTTAAATAATCAATGCTGGACAGTGTACATTTCTTTTCGTTAAACATTTGTTACATGCAGACAAAATTAAAATTTTTAAATAAGTATTGAGAAGATTCTTTGGTTTGATTAGCAGGATATATATTTAAATGATTTACCAAGATAAAAATCATATATTACTGTATAAAATAATTACATTAAATGAATGTAAAAATTTAAAAAAAAATGATCAAGTCCCTTAATGTAATTAACACCATTTTTTTTACAAAATACATTAAATTCTTACCATTACCTATCAATCAGTCTGTTGAACCATGGGGGCACCACACAAGATCTGTCAACAGCCCTTCTATATTCCTCTCTGTACTTAGCCCTGGATAAACCATTTCATGGCAGACCTGCCCATTCTTTCATGTCTTCACATTGCTCTCTGTCTTTCATTCTTCATCCTGGAACTCAATGGTCAAAGGAGCATAACCCTGGTATTATTTTCTGGAAATAAAAAAAGACTGATTTAGTCCCTTAATGTAATTAACACAATTTTTTTAAAAAAATACATTAAATTCTTACCATTACCAATCAATTAGTCTGTTGAACCATGGGGGCACCACACAAGATCTGTCAACAGCCCTTCTATATTCCTCTCTGTACTTAGCCCTGGATAAACCATTTCTTGGCAGACCTGCCCATTCTTTGATGTCTTTCCATCTCTCTGTCTTCCTTCTTTGTACACAAATGGGGAAAAAATGGACCATAATTCTTAAAAAAGAAATTTAATATCATTAAATAAAATTTAATTTAATTTCTAATTATTAATAAAATATCTTACCAGAATGCTAGCCACACTTTCTAAAACTATGACCAGTGCCTTATTTAAATCTTGAATTATATTTCTAGTCTAGGAGTTCCAATCAATTTTGTTGTATACAAAGGCCATGATACTGATTATAGGAATATGCCAGATGTCTGTTTCAGCATCTGAGTAAATAAATTAATGAAACTCCTATGACTCTAAGTTAGGGTAATGTCATCTTTCATATCTGTATTAAAAAAACACAAAAAAAACAAAAAAAAACTGGACATACATTAGAAAATTACAGTAGAAAATGGCAGTTTGAACTTCAGATCATTGTGTCAACCGTCTCGTGCAAACCACAAAACCAGGCAGTGTAATCAAGATCTACCTAAGAATGAAAAATACTATCAGATACAATTTCACATTACATCTAAAAAAGGATAGCTATATTTAACTTGATCTAGTAGAAGATGTACAACTATCATACCCATATAATGTAGATTAACAAACTGATTCAAGATAAATACTATTATCTTCTTATCTTATATAATACAGACGTTACTTCAAAAAAGAAGATGATTACGTCCTACGCGTCAAACATTTAGTCATGCATATTAACCAATGACTTAAATTCTGCCAAGTCACTGGTTTTCCTGGCTAGCTCAGGCAACCCATTCCATGCTCTAATAGCACTAGGGAAGAAGGAGTATTTGTACAAATTTGTCCTAGCATATGGGACGAGGAATGTGCCTTTATCTTTGTGTCTTTCAGAGTATTTTATTAAATTTTGTTTTTGTATTTGAAGATTATGGTTCAGTGTTTTATGTATGATTGCTACTTTACTTTTGAGCCTTCTGTCCTGAAGACTTTCTAAATTTAGTGATTTTACTAAAGGTGTTACTCTAGTCAAATGTGAATATTCGTTTGTTATGAATCGCACTGCTCTATTTTGTGTCTGTTCTAGTTTCTTAATGTTTTCTTGAGTTGTGGGGTCCCAAACGGAGGATGCATATTCTATTATTGGCCTAACCAAAGTTTTAAATAACATTTTAGTTTTATGTTCTTATTTGATTTATAGAAATTTCTTTTAATAAATCCTAATGCTTTGTTTGATTTTTTTGTAGTTTCATCAATATGTGGATTCCATGACAGTTTTTCATTTATTATAACACCTAGGTATTTTGCGTTTTTAGTCTGTGTTACTGGTTTGCCATGAATAAGATAAGTGGAATTAATTTGTTTTAGTTTTTTTGTTACTCTTAACAACTGACATTTTTCTGGGTGGAAAGACATGCTCCAATTTGATTCCCATTTCTGTAATTCATCTAATTCTCTTTGTAAAATATCTGTGTCTTGTGTTGTTTTTATTGTTCTATATATTATGCAATCGTCTGCAAATAATCTGAATTTTGTTCCTGAAGTAATGCAATTTGGTAAATCATTTATGTAAATTAAAAATAGTAGTGGACCCAAGACTGTTCCTTGAGGTACACCTGAGTTTACTATTATCGGTGTTGATTTAGAGCCATTTATTATTACAGTTTGTTCTCTCCCTATCAGAAAGTCCTTAATCCACTGATGCAGTGGACCATTAATGCCGAAATATTTTAATTTTTTAAGCAAACTATGGTGGTGAACTTTGTCAAAAGCCTTAGAAAAATCTAGTAAGATAGCATCTATTTGTTCACTATTATATTAAGCCAATCCTACACCCATACTACTTGTATACATAAAATTGGGTGGATCTATAATTTTAGATCTAGATAGACTAGATTCTTATTAAAATTCTAGATCTTTTCTATTAAGTAATAAAAACCTTTAAAATGTATTTTAATATGGATGAAGCTGAACAGAAAGGATTGGAAAATAGTCGATGCCAACGCAGAGGCTCTTGTTCTCGTATGAGCCATAGTTGTCTATTGACTGAAGGTGGTGGAGATAATTCAACAAGATGATTTACAATGTAATTCAAGAGATCTGTCTAGGTTAGTTCATTATTTTTCTTGAAGATTTCTATGATCAAGTCTAGATTTTCTAGATCTAGCATCATATACAATAATTTCTAGAGATCTAGTGCTAAGTCCTATACATATGGGATCTAGATCTAATCAAGATCTATCTAAAATCAGAATAAAAAATATGGAATGTCACACTAGATTTAGAATAGAATAGCAAAGTTTTACCAATATCTAGATTTTTAGTCCAGTAAATCAACTTATATAGATCAAAATATAAATTAAATTCACCTTTATCTATCCTTTAGTCTGATGGACTGTTAAGTCACCACACAAGGTTTGTCGACCATTCTTTTCCTCACCGTCTTTTGAATGACTAATTCCTGAGAATAGTAAACCGTTATTGTTAAAGAATATACAGGTAATCAGTGCTTTTTTGTAAAGAAATAGGTGCCGGAGCTCAGTGATGGATTGCCTTTTAACAACTAATAAATAAATAATAAACTTTAAAATACAAAAGTAACTTTTTCGCTGCATTGAAAAAAGTGCCGGTACGCTGTACCAGTGCTTACTGTAATGCTGCTGACCTGAAAAATTGTAGTTAAACTAAATAATACAGTAATATTAAGCCCATACTAATTAGTCTTAGATATATAGATCTAGAAATTATATTGACATTGTGTAGATCTAGTCAATCTAGATTTCAAAGCAAAGAAAACAGAAGAACGGTAGACCATAAGGCAAAGACGATAGGATTGACATGGACCAAGCTGAAGAAATCCAGAATATTTATTGAAAATTTTAAGTTAGATCTAGACTAATAATCTAGAATACTAGGACTATAGTAATCTATACATTCTTTTCTAGACTCTACTAGACAAACTCTAATGATGATTCTAATATTAAATATGTAGATCTAGAGCAGTGGTTCCCAAATTTTTTTGTCTCGTAGACCCCTTGCCATGTTTTCTGCTTTTCGGTAAAACCCCTGCTTTTTAAATTGCTTTTTTTTTTTGTATTTTTTTTTTTTAGATAAATTTTTAAAAATTTTTATTTGTATTTTTTTTTTTATTTTTTTTAGATAATTTTTTTTTTTTTTTTTAATTTTTTTTTTTTCGAGAATTGACTTTCCCGGTACTGACTTCACTGTAGACCAGTGGTTCCCAAACTTTTATAAAAAAATTTTTATAATTTTTTTTAAAATTTTTTTTATTTTTTTTTCCGAGAATTGACTATCTTGGGACTAACTTCACTGTAGACCAGTGGTTCCCAAAATTTTAGTAAAAGTTTTTTTTTTTTTTGTTGTTTTTTTTATAAAAAAAAAATTTTTTTAATTTTTTTTTTTCAATTTTTTTTTTTAGATAAATTTTTTTTTGTAATTTCTTTAGATAAATTTTGTTTTAAATTTTTTTTTTTTTTTTTTTTGAGAATTCACTATCCCAGGACTGATTTCACTGTAGACCAGTGGTTCCCAAACATTCAGTAAATTTTTTTTTTTTTTTTTTTTTTTTTTTTATACAATTTTTTTTTTTTTTTTTTTTTTTTTTTTAAGTTTTTTTTTTTTTTAGTAAATTTTTTTTTTTTTTATAAAATTTTTTTTTTTAATTTTTTTTTTTTTTTTTTAGTAAATTTTTTTTTTTTTTTCTTTTTTTTTTTTTTTTTAAATTTTTTTAGATAAATTTTGTTTTAAATTTTTTTTTTTTTTTTTTTTGAGAATTCACTATTGCGGGACTGACTTCACTGTAGACCAGTGGTTCCCAAACTTTTTTGTTTCGTAGACCCCTTGCCATGTTTTCTGCTTTTTGGTAGACCCCCTGCTTAACTTATATTGCTTTTTTTTTTCAATTTATTTGAAAACTAATTTCTAATTTTAGTGAGTTGAAGAGTAAAATGCAATTTAAAAATACATATAAGTATTAAATAATAACTCATTTTTATTGATAAAATTCAAATTTAACCAATTTAATATGTATTGCTAGAATCATCAAACACACTGGAAATGTTTTTTTACCCAGGCTTATCATCTGTTCCTATGGATGTCATGTTTCATACATTCTATAAAGAAGACATTCAAACAATAAATATTAATTAATTAATTTGTTTTAAGTATCATTGTAAAAATTTTAGCAAAGAGTTTCTCGTGTATCTTTCACGTGTCCGCCGAACTGTTTTCACTAAAGGGGAAGGGACGAAGGCGAGTAACTGGCGCCTTAGCCGGTAGGCTTCAAGCAGGAAGAGCTCATTAGCCACATAGCAGAAGGAAAACTGAATTTAAAAATCTGCTGCCTTGCAACTATTCCCAAACATGGGAAAGCTGTCGTGGGTCAACCCTGAGGAAAAATAAGGACCTGGCAACCCCTAGGCAGTTTACAGCACACAGCGCTACACCCCATCAGAGCCTGTGACGCCACTGGTTCCAAACTGATCCCAAACTGTATATATTTCCTTTGCAAAGAATCACATAAGAAGCTTTTAATTTGATAACTCATGCCACCGATGTGCCCTTGAACTGTATTTTTGTTTAAAGAAATTCTTTTAATAATATCAGATGTAGGTGTGTGTAAAACAGTTTTCACAACTACAACGGCTGGTAAAATCAATGTTTTACCTATGTTTCCATATTTTGCTATAAGTAAAGAGATATTGTAAGATGCTCACAAACCAACATCTTCTCTCTATATATATGATGTTGAAGTGAGATTGTGTGGGTCTATTCTTAACTTTATCTTTGAGTGCTAGAAAATTTTAAAATCTTTATCTATTTTGTTAGGGTGACATTGTCTCAGATGATCCTCTAGCAATTGGTTTCGTATCATTATTTTAAAAAAGTCACTTAGGCAACGGCTTGTTTGACAAGGAAGGAATGAATCCCAGTTTTAAATAATCAATGCTGGACAGTGTACATTTCTTTTCGTTAAACATTTGTTACATGCAGACAAAATTAAAATTTTTAAATAAGTATTGAGAAGATTCTTTGGTTTGATTAGCAGGATATATATTTAAATGATTTACCAAGATAAAAATCATATATTACTGTATAAAATAATTACATTAAATGAATGTAAAAATTAAAAAAAGAGTGATTAAGTCCCTTAATGTAATTAACACCATTTTTTTTACAAAATACATTAAATTCTTACCATTACCTATCAATCAGTCTGTTGAACCATGGGGGCACCACACAAGATCTGTCAACAGCCCTTCTATATTCCTCTCTGTACTTAGCCCTGGATAAACCATTTCATGGCAGACCTGCCCATTCTTTCATGTCTTCACATTGCTCTCTGTCTTTCATTCTTCATCCTGGAACTCAATGGTCAAAGGAGCATAACCCTGGTATTATTTTCTGGAAATAAAAAAAGACTGATTTAGTCCCTTAATGTAATTAACACAATTTTTTTAAAAAAATACATTAAATTCTTACCATTACCAATCAATTAGTCTGTTGAACCATGGGGGCACCACACAAGATCTGTCAACAGCCCTTCTATATTCCTCTCTGTACTTAGCCCTGGATAAACCATTTCTTGGCAGACCTGCCCATTCTTTGATGTCTTTCCATCTCTCTGTCTTCCTTCTTTGTACACAAATGGGGAAAAAATGGACCATAATTCTTAAAAAAGAAATTTAATATCATTAAATAAAATTTAATTTAATTTCTAATTATTAATAAAATATCTTACCAGAATGCTAGCCACACTTTCTAAAACTATGACCAGTGCCTTATTTAAATCTTGAATTATATTTCTAGTCTAGGAGTTCCAATCAATTTTGTTGTATACAAAGGCCATGATACTGATTATAGGAATATGCCAGATGTCTGTTTCAGCATCTGAGTAAATAAATTAATGAAACTACTATGACTCTAAGTTAGGGTAATGTCATCTTTCATATCTGTATTAAAAAAACACAAAAAAAAAACAAAAAAAAACTGGACATACATTAGAAAATTACAGTAGAAAATGGCAGTTTGAACTTCAGATCATTGTGTCAACCGTCTCGTGCAAACCACAAAACCAGGCAGTGTAATCAAGATCTACCTAAGAATGAAAAATACTATCAGATACAATTTCACATTACATCTAAAAAAGGATAGCTATATTTAACTTGATCTAGTAGAAGATGTACAACTATCATACCCATATAATGTAGATTAACAAACTGATTCAAGATAAATACTATTATCTTCTTATCTTATATAATACAGACGTTACTTCAAAAAAGAAGATGATTACGTCCTACGCGTCAAACATTTAGTCATGCATATTAACCAATGACTTAAATTCTGCCAAGTCACTGGTTTTCCTGGCTAGCTCAGGCAACCCATTCCATGCTCTAATAGCACTAGGGAAGAAGGAGTATTTGTACAAATTTGTCCTAGCATATGGGACGAGGAATGTGCCTTTATCTTTGTGTCTTTCAGAGTATTTTATTAAATTTTGTTTTTGTATTTGAAGATTATGGTTCAGTGTTTTATGTATGATTGCTACTTTACTTTTGAGCCTTCTGTCCTGAAGACTTTCTAAATTTAGTGATTTTACTAAAGGTGTTACTCTAGTCAAATGTGAATATTCGTTTGTTATGAATCGCACTGCTCTATTTTGTGTCTGTTCTAGTTTCTTAATGTTTTCTTGAGTTGTGGGGTCCCAAACGGAGGATGCATATTCTATTATTGGCCTAACCAAAGTTTTAAATAACATTTTAGTTTTATGTTCTTATTTGATTTATAGAAATTTCTTTTAATAAATCCTAATGCTTTGTTTGATTTTTTTGTAGTTTCATCAATATGTGGATTCCATGACAGTTTTTCATTTATTATAACACCTAGGTATTTTGCGTTTTTAGTCTGTGTTACTGGTTTGCCATGAATAAGATAAGTGGAATTAATTTGTTTTAGTTTTTTTGTTACTCTTAACAACTGACATTTTTCTGGGTGGAAAGACATGCTCCAATTTGATTCCCATTTCTGTAATTCATCTAATTCTCTTTGTAAAATATCTGTGTCTTGTGTTGTTTTTATTGTTCTATATATTATGCAATCGTCTGCAAATAATCTGACTTTTGTTCCTGAAGTAATGCAATTTGGTAAATCATTTATGTAAATTAAAAATAGTAGTGGACCCAAGACTGTTCCTTGAGGTACACCTGAGTTTACTATTATCGGTGTTGATTTAGAGCCATTTATTATTACAGTTTGTTCTCTCCCTATCAGAAAGTCCTTAATCCACTGATGCAGTGGACCATTAATGCCGAAATATTTTAATTTTTTAAGCAAACTATGGTGGTGAACTTTGTCAAAAGCCTTAGAAAAATCTAGTAAGATAGCATCTATTTGTTCACTATTATATTAAGCCAATCCTACACCCATACTACTTGTATACATAAAATTGGGTGGATCTATAATTTTAGATCTAGATAGACTAGATTCTTATTAAAATTCTAGATCTTTTCTATTAAGTAATAAAAACCTTTAAAATGTATTTTAATATGGATGAAGCTGAACAGAAAGGATTGGAAAATAGTCGATGCCAACGCAGAGGCTCTTGTTCTCGTATGAGCCATAGTTGTCTATTGACTGAAGGTGGTGGAGATAATTCAACAAGATGATTTACAATGTAATTCAAGAGATCTGTCTAGGTTAGTTCATTATTTTTCTTGAAGATTTCTATGATCAAGTCTAGATTTTCTAGATCTAGCATCATATACAATAATTTCTAGAGATCTAGTGCTAAGTCCTATACATATGGGATCTAGATCTAATCAAGATCTATCTAAAATCAGAATAAAAAATATGGAATGTCACACTAGATTTAGAATAGAATAGCAAAGTTTTACCAATATCTAGATTTTTAGTCCAGTAAATCAACTTATATAGATCAAAATATAAATTAAATTCACCTTTATCTATCCTTTAGTCTGATGGACTGTTAAGTCACCACACAAGGTTTGTCGACCATTCTTTTCCTCACCGTCTTTTGAATGACTAATTCCTGAGAATAGTAAACCGTTATTGTTAAAGAATATACAGGTAATCAGTGCTTTTTTGTAAAGAAATAGGTGCCGGAGCTCAGTGATGGATTGCCTTTTAACAACTAATAAATAAATAATAAACTTTAAAATACAAAAGTAACTTTTTCGCTGCATTGAAAAAAGTGCCGGTACGCTGTACCAGTGCTTACTGTAATGCTGCTGACCTGAAAAATTGTAGTTAAACTAAATAATACAGTAATATTAAGCCCATACTAATTAGTCTTAGATATATAGATCTAGAAATTATATTGACATTGTGTAGATCTAGTCAATCTAGATTTCAAAGCAAAGAAAACAGAAGAACGGTAGACCATAAGGCAAAGACGATAGGATTGACATGGACCAAGCTGAAGAAATCCAGAATATTTATTGAAAATTTTAAGTTAGATCTAGACTAATAATCTAGAATACTAGGACTATAGTAATCTATACATTCTTTTCTAGACTCTACTAGACAAACTCTAATGATGATTCTAATATTAAATATGTAGATCTAGAGCAGTGGTTCCCAAATTTTTTTGTCTCGTAGACCCCTTGCCATGTTTTCTGCTTTTCGGTAAAACCCCTGCTTTTTAAATTGCTTTTTTTTTTTGTATTTTTTTTTTTTAGATAAATTTTTAAAAATTTTTATTTGTATTTTTTTTTATATTTTTTTTAGATAATTTTTTTTTTTTTTTTTAATTTTTTTTTTTTTCGAGAATTGACTTTCCCGGTACTGACTTCACTGTAGACCAGTGGTTCCCAAACTTTTATAAAAAAATTTTTATAATTTTTTTTAAAATTTTTTTTATTTTTTTTTCCGAGAATTGACTATCTTGGGACTAACTTCACTGTAGACCAGTGGTTCCCAAAATTTTAGTAAAAGTTTTTTTTTTTTTTGTTGTTTTTTTTATAAAAAAAAAATTTTTTTAATTTTTTTTTTTCAATTTTTTTTTTTAGATAAATTTTTTTTTGTAATTTCTTTAGATAAATTTTGTTTTAAATTTTTTTTTTTTTTTTTTTTGAGAATTCACTATCCCAGGACTGATTTCACTGTAGACCAGTGGTTCCCAAACATTCAGTAAATTTTTTTTTTTTTTTTTTTTTTTTTTTTATACAATTTTTTTTTTTTTTTTTTTTTTTTTTTTAAGTTTTTTTTTTTTTTAGTAAATTTTTTTTTTTTTTTATAAAATTTTTTTTTTTAATTTTTTTTTTTTTTTTTTAGTAAATTTTTTTTTTTTTTTCTTTTTTTTTTTTTTTTTAAATTTTTTTAGATAAATTTTGTTTTAAATTTTTTTTTTTTTTTTTTTTGAGAATTCACTATTGCGGGACTGACTTCACTGTAGACCAGTGGTTCCCAAACTTTTTTGTTTCGTAGACCCCTTGCCATGTTTTCTGCTTTTTGGTAGACCCCCTGCTTAACTTATATTGCTTTTTTTTTTCAATTTATTTGAAAACTAATTTCTAATTTTAGTGAGTTGAAGAGTAAAATGCAATTTAAAAATACATATAAGTATTAAATAATAACTCATTTTTATTGATAAAATTCAAATTTAACCAATTTAATATGTATTGCTAGAATCATCAAACACACTGGAAATGTTTTTTTACCCAGGCTTATCATCTGTTCCTATGGATGTCATGTTTCATACATTCTATAAAGAAGACATTCAAACAATAAATATTAATTAATTAATTTGTTTTAAGTATCATTGTAAAAATTTTAGCAAAGAGTTTCTCGTGTATCTTTCACGTGTCCGCCGAACTGTTTTCACTAAAGGGGAAGGGACGAAGGCGAGTAACTGGCGCCTTAGCCGGTAGGCTTCAAGCAGGAAGAGCTCATTAGCCACATAGCAGAAGGAAAACTGAATTTAAAAATCTGCTGCCTTGCAACTATTCCCAAACATGGGAAAGCTGTCGTGGGTCAACCCTGAGGAAAAATAAGGACCTGGCAACCCCTAGGCAGTTTACAGCACACAGCGCTACACCCCATCAGAGCCTGTGACGCCACTGGTTCCAAACTGATCCCAAACTGTATATATTTCCTTTGCAAAGAATCACATAAGAAGCTTTTAATTTGATAACTCATGCCACCGATGTGCCCTTGAACTGTATTTTTGTTTAAAGAAATTCTTTTAATAATATCAGATGTAGGTGTGTGTAAAACAGTTTTCACAACTACAACGGCTGGTAAAATCAATGTTTTACCTATGTTTCCATATTTTGCTATAAGTAAAGAGATATTGTAAGATGCTCACAAACCAACATCTTCTCTCTATATATATGATGTTGAAGTGAGATTGTGTGGGTCTATTCTTAACTTTATCTTTGAGTGCTAGAAAATTTTAAAATCTTTATCTATTTTGTTAGGGTGACATTGTCTCAGATGATCCTCTAGCAATTGGTTTCGTATCATTATTTTAAAAAAGTCACTTAGGCAACGGCTTGTTTGACAAGGAAGGAATGAATCCCAGTTTTAAATAATCAATGCTGGACAGTGTACATTTCTTTTCGTTAAACATTTGTTACATGCAGACAAAATTAAAATTTTTAAATAAGTATTGAGAAGATTCTTTGGTTTGATTAGCAGGATATATATTTAAATGATTTACCAAGATAAAAATCATATATTACTGTATAAAATAATTACATTAAATGAATGTAAAAATTAAAAAAAGAGTGATTAAGTCCCTTAATGTAATTAACACCATTTTTTTTACAAAATACATTAAATTCTTACCATTACCTATCAATCAGTCTGTTGAACCATGGGGGCACCACACAAGATCTGTCAACAGCCCTTCTATATTCCTCTCTGTACTTAGCCCTGGATAAACCATTTCATGGCAGACCTGCCCATTCTTTCATGTCTTCACATTGCTCTCTGTCTTTCATTCTTCATCCTGGAACTCAATGGTCAAAGGAGCATAACCCTGGTATTATTTTCTGGAAATAAAAAAAGACTGATTTAGTCCCTTAATGTAATTAACACAATTTTTTTAAAAAAATACATTAAATTCTTACCATTACCAATCAATTAGTCTGTTGAACCATGGGGGCACCACACAAGATCTGTCAACAGCCCTTCTATATTCCTCTCTGTACTTAGCCCTGGATAAACCATTTCTTGGCAGACCTGCCCATTCTTTGATGTCTTTCCATCTCTCTGTCTTCCTTCTTTGTACACAAATGGGGAAAAAATGGACCATAATTCTTAAAAAAGAAATTTAATATCATTAAATAAAATTTAATTTAATTTCTAATTATTAATAAAATATCTTACCAGAATGCTAGCCACACTTTCTAAAACTATGACCAGTGCCTTATTTAAATCTTGAATTATATTTCTAGTCTAGGAGTTCCAATCAATTTTGTTGTATACAAAGGCCATGATACTGATTATAGGAATATGCCAGATGTCTGTTTCAGCATCTGAGTAAATAAATTAATGAAACTCCTATGACTCTAAGTTAGGGTAATGTCATCTTTCATATCTGTATTAAAAAAACACAAAAAAAAACAAAAAAAAACTGGACATACATTCCTCATTATCAGTTCCCATCCTGTTTGTCATTTAAATATTTTGGACATTCCTTTTACATTCCAGCCAAGATCTTGCAGCGGACAGTAGAAAATGGCAGTTTGAAATTCAGATCATTGTGTCAACCGTCTCGTGCAAACCACAAAACCAGGCAGTGTAATCAAGATCTACCTAAGAATGAAAAATACTATCAGATACAATTTCACATTACATCTAAAAAAGGATAGCTATATTTAACTTGATCTAGTAGAAGATGTACAACTATCATACCCATATAATGTAGATTAACAAACTGATTCAAGATAAATACTATTATCTTCTTATCTTATATAATACAGACGTTACTTCAAAAAAGAAGATGATTACGTCCTACGCGTCAAACATTTAGTCATGCATATTAACCAATGACTTAAATTCTGCCAAGTCACTGGTTTTCCTGGCTAGCTCAGGCAACCCATTCCATGCTCTAATAGCACTAGGGAAGAAGGAGTATTTGTACAAATTTGTCCTAGCATATGGGACGAGGAATGTGCCTTTATCTTTGTGTCTTTCAGAGTATTTTATTAAATTTTGTTTTTGTATTTGAAGATTATGGTTCAGTGTTTTATGTATGATTGCTACTTTACTTTTGAGCCTTCTGTCCTGAAGACTTTCTAAATTTAGTGATTTTACTAAAGGTGTTACTCTAGTCAAATGTGAATATTCGTTTGTTATGAATCGCACTGCTCTATTTTGTGTCTGTTCTAGTTTCTTAATGTTTTCTTGAGTTGTGGGGTCCCAAACGGAGGATGCATATTCTATTATTGGCCTAACCAAAGTTTTAAATAACATTTTAGTTTTATGTTCTTATTTGATTTATAGAAATTTCTTTTAATAAATCCTAATGCTTTGTTTGATTTTTTTGTAGTTTCATCAATATGTGGATTCCATGACAGTTTTTCATTTATTATAACACCTAGGTATTTTGCGTTTTTAGTCTGTGTTACTGGTTTGCCATGAATAAAATAAGTGGAATTAATTTGTTTTAGTTTTTTTTGTTACTCTTAACAACTGACATTTTTCTGGGTGGAAAGACATGCTCCAATTTGATTCCCATTTCTGTAATTCATCTAATTCTCTTTGTAAAATATCTGTGTCTTGTGTTGTTTTTATTGTTCTATATATTATGCAATCGTCTGCAAATAATCTGACTTTTGTTCCTGAAGTAATGCAATTTGGTAAATCATTTATGTAAATTAAAAATAGTAGTGGACCCAAGACTGTTCCTTGAGGTACACCTGAGTTTACTATTATCGGTGTTGATTTAGAGCCATTTATTATTACAGTTTGTTCTCTCCCTATCAGAAAGTCCTTAATCCACTGATGCAGTGGACCATTAATGCCGAAATATTTTAATTTTTTAAGCAAACTATGGTGGTGAACTTTGTCAAAAGCCTTAGAAAAATCTAGTAAGATAGCATCTATTTGTTCACTATTATATTAAGCCAATCCTACACCCATACTACTTGTATACATAAAATTGGGTGGATCTAGAATTTTAGATCTAGATAGACTAGATTTTTATTAAAATTCTAGATCTTTTCTATTAAGTAATAAAAACCTTTAAAATGTATTTTAATATGGATGAAGCTGAACAGAAAGGATTGGAAAATAGTCGATGTCAACGCAGAGGCTCTTGTTCTCGTATGAGCCATAGTTGTCTATTGACTGAAGGTGGTGGAGATAATTCAACAAGATGATTTACAATGTAATTCAAGAGATCTGTCTAGGTTAGTTCATTATTTTTCTTGAAGATTTCTATGATCAAGTCTAGATTTTCTAGATCTAGCATCATATACAATAATTTCTAGAGATCTAGTGCTAAGTCCTATACATATGGGATCTAGATCTAATCAAGATCTATCTAAAATCAGAATAAAAAATATGGAATGTCACACTAGATTTAGAATAGAATAGCAAAGTTTTACCAATATCTAGATTTTTAGTCCAGTAAATCAACTTATATAGATCAAAATATAAATTAAATTCACCTTTATCTATCCCTTAGTCTGATGGACTGTTAAGGCACCACACAAGGTTTGTCGACCATTCTTTTCCTCACCGTCTTTTGAATGACTAATTCCTGAGAATAGTAAACCGTTATTGTTAAAGAATATACAGGTAATCAGTGCTTTTTTGTAAAGAAATAGGTGCCGGAGCTCAGTGATGGATTGCCTTTTAACAACTAATAAATAAATAATAAACTTTAAAATACAAAAGTAACTTTTTCGCTGCATTGAAAAAAGTGCCGGTACGCTGTACCAGTGCTTACTGTAATGCTGCTGACCTGAAAAATTGTAGTTAAACTAAATAATACAGTAATATTAAGCCCATACTAATTAGTCTTAGATATATAGATCTAGAAATTATATTGACATTGTGTAGATCTAGTCAATCTAGATTTCAAAGCAAAGAAAACAGAAGAACGGTAGACCATAAGGCAAAGACGATAGGATTGACATGGACCAAGCTGAAGAAATCCAGAATATTTATTGAAAATTTTAAGTTAGATCTAGACTAATAATCTAGAATACTAGGACTATAGTAATCTATACATTCTTTTCTAGACTCTACTAGACAAACTCTAATTATGATTCTAATATTAAATATGTAGATCTAGAGCAGTGGTTCCCAAATTTTTTTGTCTCGTAGACCCCTTGCCATGTTTTCTGCTTTTCGGTAAAACCCCTGCTTAACTTTTATTTTTTTTTTTTGTATTTTTTTTTTTAGATAAATTTTTTTTAATTTTTATTTTTATTTATTTTTTTATTTTTTTTAGATAATTTTTTTTTTTTTTTTTTAATTTTTTTTTTTTTTGGAGAATTGACTTTCCCGGTACTGACTTCACTGTAGACCAGTGGTTCCCAAACTTTTATAAAAAAATTTTTATAATTTTTTTAAAAATTTTTTTTATTTTTTTTTTCCGAGAATTTACTATCTTGGGACTAACTTCACTGTAGACCAGCGGTTCCCAAAATTTTAGTAAAATTTTTTTTTTTTTTTTGTTGTTTTTTTTATAAAAAAAATTTTTTTTTTTTTTTTTTAGATAAATTTTTTTTTGTAATTTCTTTAGATAAATTTTGTTTTAAATTTTTTTTTTTTTTTTTGAGAATTCACTATCCCAGGACTGATTTCACTGTAGACCAGTGGTTCCCAAACATTCAGTAAATTTTTTTTTTTTTTTTTTTTTTTTTTTTTTTTTTTTTTTATAAAATTTTTTTTTTTAATTTTTTTTTTTTAATTTTTTTTTTTTTTTCTTTTTAGTAAATTTTTTTTTTTTATAAAATTTTTTTTTTTTATAAAATTTTTTTTTTTTTATAAAATTTTTTTTTTTTATAAAATTTTTTTTTTTAATTTTTTTTTTTAATTTTTTTTTTTTTTTAAATTTTTTTAGATAAATTTTGTTTTAAATTTTTTTTTTTTTTTTTTTTTGAGAATTCACTATTGCGGGACTGACTTCACTGTAGACCAGTGGTTCCCAAACTTTTTTGTTTCGTAGACCCCTTGCCATGTTTTCTGCTTTTTGGTAGACCCCCTGCTTAACTTATATTGCTTTTTTTTTTCAATTTATTTGAAAACTAATTTCTAATTTTAGTGAGTTGAAGAGTAAAATGCAATTTAAAAATACATATAAGTATTAAATAATAACTCATTTTTATTGATAAAATTCAAATTTAACCAATTTAATATGTATTGCTGGAATCATCAAACACACTGGAAATGTTTTTTTACCCAGGCTTATCATCTGTTCCTATGGATGTCATGTTTCATACATTCTATAAAGAAGACATTCAAACAATAAATATTAATTAATTAATTTGTTTTAAGTATCATTGTAAAAATTTTCGCAAAGAGTTTCTCGTGTATCTTTCACGTGTTCGCCGAACTGTTTTCACTAAAGGGGAAGGGACGAAGGCGAGTAACTGGCGCCTTAGCCGGTAGGCTTCAAGCAGGAAGAGCTCATTAGCCACATAGCAGAAGGAAAACTGAATTTAAAAATCTGCTGCCTTGCAACTATTCCCAAACATGGGAAAGCTGTCGTGGGTCAACCCTGAGGAAAAATAAGGACCTGGCAACCCCTAGGCAGTTTACAGCACACAGCGCTACACCCCATCAGAGCCTGTGACGCCACTGGTTCCAAACTGATCCCAAACTGTATATATTTCCTTTGCAAAGAATCACATAAGAAGCTTTTAATTTGATAACTCATGCCACCGATGTGCCCTTGAACTGTATTTTTGTTTAAAGAAATTCTTTTAATAATATCAGATGTAGGTGTGTGTAAAACAGTTTTCACAACTACAACGGCTGGTAAAATCAATGTTTTACCTATGTTTCCATATTTTGCTATAAGTAAAGAGATATTGTAAGATGCTCACAAACCAACATCTTCTCTCTATATATATGATGTTGAAGTGAGATTGTGTGGGTCTATTCTTAACTTTATCTTTGAGTGCTAGAAAATTTTAAAATCTTTATCTATTTTGTTAGGGTGACATTGTCTCAGATGATCCTCTAGCAATTGGTTTCGTATCATTATTTTAAAAAAGTCACTTAGGCAACGGCTTGTTTGACAAGGAAGGAATGAATCCCAGTTTTAAATAATCAATGCTGGACAGTGTACATTTCTTTTCGTTAAACATTTGTTACATGCAGACAAAATTAAAATTTTTAAATAAGTATTGAGAAGATTCTTTGGTTTGATTAGCAGGATATATATTTAAATGATTTACCAAGATAAAAATCATATATTACTGTATAAAATAATTACATTAAATGAATGTAAAAATTAAAAAAAGAGTGATTAAGTCCCTTAATGTAATTAACACCATTTTTTTTACAAAATACATTAAATTCTTACCATTACCTATCAATCAGTCTGTTGAACCATGGGGGCACCACACAAGATCTGTCAACAGCCCTTCTATATTCCTCTCTGTACTTAGCCCTGGATAAACCATTTCATGGCAGACCTGCCCATTCTTTCATGTCTTCACATTGCTCTCTGTCTTTCATTCTTCATCCTGGAACTCAATGGTCAAAGGAGCATAACCCTGGTATTATTTTCTGGAAATAAAAAAAGACTGATTTAGTCCCTTAATGTAATTAACACAATTTTTTTAAAAAAATACATTAAATTCTTACCATTACCAATCAATTAGTCTGTTGAACCATGGGGGCACCACACAAGATCTGTCAACAGCCCTTCTATATTCCTCTCTGTACTTAGCCCTGGATAAACCATTTCTTGGCAGACCTGCCCATTCTTTGATGTCTTTCCATCTCTCTGTCTTCCTTCTTTGTACACAAATGGGGAAAAAATGGACCATAATTCTTAAAAAAGAAATTTAATATCATTAAATAAAATTTAATTTAATTTCTAATTATTAATAAAATATCTTACCAGAATGCTAGCCACACTTTCTAAAACTATGACCAGTGCCTTATTTAAATCTTGAATTATATTTCTAGTCTAGGAGTTCCAATCAATTTTGTTGTATACAAAGGCCATGATACTGATTATAGGAATATGCCAGATGTCTGTTTCAGCATCTGAGTAAATAAATTAATGAAACTCCTATGACTCTAAGTTAGGGTAATGTCATCTTTCATATCTGTATTAAAAAAACACAAAAAAAAACAAAAAAAAACTGGACATACATTCCTCATTATCAGTTCCCATCCTGTTTGTCATTTAAATATTTTGGACATTCCTTTTACATTCCAGCCAAGATCTTGCAGCGGACAGTAGAAAATGGCAGTTTGAACTTCAGATCATTGTGTCAACCGTCTCGTGCAAACCACAAAACCAGGCAGTGTAATCAAGATCTACCTAAGAATGAAAAATACTATCAGATACAATTTCACATTACATCTAAAAAAGGATAGCTATATTTAACTTGATCTAGTAGAAGATGTACAACTATCATACCCATATAATGTAGATTAACAAACTGATTCAAGATAAATACTATTATCTTCTTATCTTATATAATACAGACGTTACTTCAAAAAAGAAGATGATTACGTCCTACGCGTCAAACATTTAGTCATGCATATTAACCAATGACTTAAATTCTGCCAAGTCACTGGTTTTCCTGGCTAGCTCAGGCAACCCATTCCATGCTCTAATAGCACTAGGGAAGAAGGAGTATTTGTACAAATTTGTCCTAGCATATGGGACGAGGAATGTGCCTTTATCTTTGTGTCTTTCAGAGTATTTTATTAAATTTTGTTTTTGTATTTGAAGATTATGGTTCAGTGTTTTATGTATGATTGCTACTTTACTTTTGAGCCTTCTGTCCTGAAGACTTTCTAAATTTAGTGATTTTACTAAAGGTGTTACTCTAGTCAAATGTGAATATTCGTTTGTTATGAATCGCACTGCTCTATTTTGTGTCTGTTCTAGTTTCTTAATGTTTTCTTGAGTTGTGGGGTCCCAAACGGAGGATGCATATTCTATTATTGGCCTAACCAAAGTTTTAAATAACATTTTAGTTTTATGTTCTTATTTGATTTATAGAAATTTCTTTTAATAAATCCTAATGCTTTGTTTGATTTTTTTGTAGTTTCATCAATATGTGGATTCCATGACAGTTTTTCATTTATTATAACACCTAGGTATTTTGCGTTTTTAGTCTGTGTTACTGGTTTGCCATGAATAAAATAAGTGGAATTAATTTGTTTTAGTTTTTTTTGTTACTCTTAACAACTGACATTTTTCTGGGTGGAAAGACATGCTCCAATTTGATTCCCATTTCTGTAATTCATCTAATTCTCTTTGTAAAATATCTGTGTCTTGTGTTGTTTTTATTGTTCTATATATTATGCAATCGTCTGCAAATAATCTGACTTTTGTTCCTGAAGTAATGCAATTTGGTAAATCATTTATGTAAATTAAAAATAGTAGTGGACCCAAGACTGTTCCTTGAGGTACACCTGAGTTTACTATTATCGGTGTTGATTTAGAGCCATTTATTATTACAGTTTGTTCTCTCCCTATCAGAAAGTCCTTAATCCACTGATGCAGTGGACCATTAATGCCGAAATATTTTAATTTTTTAAGCAAACTATGGTGGTGAACTTTGTCAAAAGCCTTAGAAAAATCTAGTAAGATAGCATCTATTTGTTCACTATTATATTAAGCCAATCCTACACCCATACTACTTGTATACATAAAATTGGGTGGATCTAGAATTTTAGATCTAGATAGACTAGATTTTTATTAAAATTCTAGATCTTTTCTATTAAGTAATAAAAACCTTTAAAATGTATTTTAATATGGATGAAGCTGAACAGAAAGGATTGGAAAATAGTCGATGTCAACGCAGAGGCTCTTGTTCTCGTATGAGCCATAGTTGTCTATTGACTGAAGGTGGTGGAGATAATTCAACAAGATGATTTACAATGTAATTCAAGAGATCTGTCTAGGTTAGTTCATTATTTTTCTTGAAGATTTCTATGATCAAGTCTAGATTTTCTAGATCTAGCATCATATACAATAATTTCTAGAGATCTAGTGCTAAGTCCTATACATATGGGATCTAGATCTAATCAAGATCTATCTAAAATCAGAATAAAAAATATGGAATGTCACACTAGATTTAGAATAGAATAGCAAAGTTTTACCAATATCTAGATTTTTAGTCCAGTAAATCAACTTATATAGATCAAAATATAAATTAAATTCACCTTTATCTATCCCTTAGTCTGATGGACTGTTAAGGCACCACACAAGGTTTGTCGACCATTCTTTTCCTCACCGTCTTTTGAATGACTAATTCCTGAGAATAGTAAACCGTTATTGTTAAAGAATATACAGGTAATCAGTGCTTTTTTGTAAAGAAATAGGTGCCGGAGCTCAGTGATGGATTGCCTTTTAACAACTAATAAATAAATAATAAACTTTAAAATACAAAAGTAACTTTTTCGCTGCATTGAAAAAAGTGCCGGTACGCTGTACCAGTGCTTACTGTAATGCTGCTGACCTGAAAAATTGTAGTTAAACTAAATAATACAGTAATATTAAGCCCATACTAATTAGTCTTAGATATATAGATCTAGAAATTATATTGACATTGTGTAGATCTAGTCAATCTAGATTTCAAAGCAAAGAAAACAGAAGAACGGTAGACCATAAGGCAAAGACGATAGGATTGACATGGACCAAGCTGAAGAAATCCAGAATATTTATTGAAAATTTTAAGTTAGATCTAGACTAATAATCTAGAATACTAGGACTATAGTAATCTATACATTCTTTTCTAGACTCTACTAGACAAACTCTAATTATGATTCTAATATTAAATATGTAGATCTAGAGCAGTGGTTCCCAAATTTTTTTGTCTCGTAGACCCCTTGCCATGTTTTCTGCTTTTCGGTAAAACCCCTGCTTAACTTTTATTTTTTTTTTTTTGTATTTTTTTTTTTAGATAAATTTTTTTTTAATTTTTATTTGTATTTATTTTTTTATTTTTTTTAGATAATTTTTTTTTTTTTTTTTTAATTTTTTTTTTTTTTGGAGAATTGACTTTCCCGGTACTGACTTCACTGTAGACCAGTGGTTCCCAAACTTTTATAAAAAAATTTTTATAATTTTTTTAAAAATTTTTTTTATTTTTTTTTTCCGAGAATTTACTATCTTGGGACTAACTTCACTGTAGACCAGCGGTTCCCAAAATTTTAGTAAAATTTTTTTTTTTTTTTTTGTTGTTTTTTTTATAAAAAAAAATTTTTTTAAATTTTTTTTTTTCAATTTTTTTTTTTTAGATAAATTTTTTTTTGTAATTTCTTTAGATAAATTTTGTTTTAAATTTTTTTTTTTTTTTTTGAGAATTCACTATCCCAGGACTGATTTCACTGTAGACCAGTGGTTCCCAAACATTCAGTAAATTTTTTTTTTTTTTTTTTTTTTTTTTTTTTTTTTTTTTTTATAAAATTTTTTTTTTTAATTTTTTTTTTTTAATTTTTTTTTTTTTTTCTTTTTAGTAAATTTTTTTTTTTTATAAAATTTTTTTTTTTTATAAAATTTTTTTTTTTTTATAAAATTTTTTTTTTTTATAAAATTTTTTTTTTTAATTTTTTTTTTTAATTTTTTTTTTTTTTTAAATTTTTTTAGATAAATTTTGTTTTAAATTTTTTTTTTTTTTTTTTTTTTGAGAATTCACTATTGCGGGACTGACTTCACTGTAGACCAGTGGTTCCCAAACTTTTTTGTTTCGTAGACCCCTTGCCATGTTTTCTGCTTTTTGGTAGACCCCCTGCTTAACTTATATTGCTTTTTTTTTTCAATTTATTTGAAAACTAATTTCTAATTTTAGTGAGTTGAAGAGTAAAATGCAATTTAAAAATACATATAAGTATTAAATAATAACTCATTTTTATTGATAAAATTCAAATTTAACCAATTTAATATGTATTGCTGGAATCATCAAACACACTGGAAATGTTTTTTTACCCAGGCTTATCATCTGTTCCTATGGATGTCATGTTTCATACATTCTATAAAGAAGACATTCAAACAATAAATATTAATTAATTAATTTGTTTTAAGTATCATTGTAAAAATTTTCGCAAAGAGTTTCTCGTGTATCTTTCACGTGTTCGCCGAACTGTTTTCACTAAAGGGGAAGGGACGAAGGCGAGTGACTGGCGCCTTAGCCGGTAGGCTTCAAGCAGGAAGAGCTCATTAGCCACATAGCAGAAGGAAAACTGAATTTAAAAATCTTCTGCCTTGCAACTATTCCCAAACATGGGAAAGCTGTCGTGGGTCAACCCTGAGGAAAAATAAGGACCTGGCAACCCCTAGGCAGTTTACAGCACACAGCGCTACACCCCATCAGAGCCTGTGACGCCACTGGTTCCAAACTGATCCCAAACTGTATATATTTCCTTTGCAAAGAATCACATAAGAAGCTTTTAATTTGATAACTCATGCCACCGATGTGCCCTTGAACTGTATTTTTGTTTAAAGAAATTCTTTTAATAATATCAGATGTAGGTGTGTGTAAAACAGTTTTCACAACTACAACGGCTGGTAAAATCAATGTTTTACCTATGTTTCCATATTTTGCTATAAGTAAAGAGATATTGTAAGATGCTCACAAACCAACATCTTCTCTCTATATATATGATGTTGAAGTGAGATTGTGTGGGTCTATTCTTAACTTTATCTTTGAGTGCTAGAAAATTTTTAAATCTTTATCTATTTTGTTAGGGTGACATTGTCTCAGATGATCCTCTAGCAATTGGTTTCGTATCATTATTTTAAAAAAGTCACTTAGGCAACGACTTGTTTGACAAGGAAGGAATGAATCCCAGTTTTAAATAATCAATGATGGACAGTGTACATTTCTTTTCGTTAAACATTTGTTACATGCAGACAAAATTAAAATTTTTAAATAAGTATTGAGAAGATTCTTTGGTTTGATTAGCAGGATATATATTTAAATAGGATAAATATTTAAATTTAGATAATAGTGAACAAATAGATGCTATCTTACTAGATTTTTCTAAGGCTTTTGACAAAGTTCACCACTATAGTTTGCTTAAAAAATTAAAATATTTCGGCATTAATGGTCCACTGCATCAGTGGATTAAAGACTTTCTGATAGGGAGAGAACAAACTGTAATAATAAATGGCTCTAAATCAACACCGATAACAGTAAACTCAGGTGTACCTCAAGGTACAGTCTTGGGTCCACTACTATTTTTAATTTACATAAATGATTTACCAAATTGCATTAGTTCAGGAACAAAAGTCAGATTATTTGCAGACGATTGCATAATATATAGAACAATAAAAACAACACAAGACACAGATATTTTACAAAGAGAATTAGATGAATTACAGAAATGGGAATCAAATTGGAGCATGTCTTTTCACCCAGAAAAATGTCAGTTGTTAAGAGTAACAAAAAAACTAAAACAAATTAATTCCACTTATCTTATTCATGGCAAACCAGTAACACAGACTAAAAACGCAAAATACCTAGGTGTTATAATAAATGAAAAACTGTCATGGAATCCACATATTGATGAAACTACAAAAAAATCAAACAAAGCATTAGGATTTATTAAAAGAAATTTCTATAAATCAAATAAGAACATAAAACTAAAATGTTATTTAAAACTTTGGTTAGGCCAATAATAGAATATGCATCCTCCGTTTGGGACCCCACAACTCAAGAAAACATTAAGAAACTAGAACAGACACAAAATAGAGCAGTGCGATTCATAACAAACGAATATTCACATTTGACTAGAGTAACACCTTTAGTAAAATCACTAAATTTAGAAAGTCTTCAGGACAGAAGGCTCAAAAGTAAAGTAGCAATCATACATAAAACACTGAACCATAATCTTCAAATACAAAAACAAAATTTAATAAAATACTCTGAAAGACACAAAGATAAAGGCACATTCCTCGTCCCATATGCTAGGACAAATTTGTACAAATACTCCTTCTTCCCTAGTGCTATTAGAGCATGGAATGGGTTGCCTGAGCTAGCCAGGAAAACCAGTGACTTGGCAGAATTTAAGTCATTGGTTAATATGCATGACTAAATGTTTGACGCGTAGGACGTAATCATCTTCTTTTTTGAAGTAACGTCTGTATTATATAAGATAAGAAGATAATAGTATTTATCTTGAATCAGTTTGTTAATCTACATTATATGGGTATGATAGTTGTACATCTTCTACTAGATCAAGTTAAATATAGCTATCCTTTTTTAGATGTAATGTGAAATTGTATCTGATAGTATTTTTCATTCTTAGGTAGATCTTGATTACACTGCCTGGTTTTGTGGTTTGCACGAGATGGTTGACACAATGATCTGAATTTCAAACTGCCATTTTCTACTGTCCGCTGCAAGATCTTGGCTGGAATGTAAAAGGAATGTCCAAAATATTTAAATGACAAACAGGATGGGAACTGATAATGAGGAATGTATGTCCAGTTTTTTTTTGTTTGTTTTTTAAATACAGATATGAAAGATGACATTACCCTAACTTAGAGTCATAGGAGTTTCATTAATTTATTTACTCAGATGCTGAAACAGACATCTGGCATATTCCTATAATCAGTATCATGGCCTTTGTATACAACAAAATTGATTGGAACTCCTAGACTAGAACAATAATTCAAGATTTAAATAAGGCACTGGTCATAGTTTTAGAAAGTGTGGCTAGCATTCTGGTAAGATATTTTATTAATAATTAGAAATTAAATTAAATTTTATTTAATGATATTAAATTTCTTTTTTAAGAATTATGGTCCATTTTTTCCCCATTTGTGTACAAAGAAGGAAGACAGAGAGATGGAAAGACATCAAAGAATGGGCAGGTCTGCCAAGAAATGGTTTATCCAGGGCTAAGTACAGAGAGGAATATAGAAGGGCTGTTGACAGATCTTGTGTGGTGCCCCCATGGTTCAACAGACTAATTGATTGGTAATGGTAAGAATTTAATGTATTTTTTAAAAAAAATTGTGTTAATTACATTAAGGGACTTAATCAGTCTTTTTTTATTTCCAGAAAATAATACCAGGGTTATGCTCCTTTGACCATTGAGTTCCAGGATGAAGAATGAAAGACAGAGAGCAATGTGAAGACATGAAAGAATGGGCAGGTCTGCCATGAAATGGTTTATCCAGGGCTAAGTACAGAGAGGAATATAGAAGGGCTGTTGACAGATCTTGTGTGGTGCTCCCATGGTTCAACAGACTGATTGATAGGTAATGGTAAGAATTTAATGTATTTTGTAAAAAAAATGGTGTTAATTACATTAAGGGACTTAATCACTCTTTTTTTAATTTTTACATTCATTTAATGTAATTATTTTATACAGTAATATATGATTTTTATCTTGGTAAATCATTTAAATATATATCCTGCTAATCAAACCAAAGAATCTTCTCAATACTTATTTAAAAATTTTAATTTTGTCTACATGTAACAAATGTTTAACGAAAAGAAATGTACACTGTCCAGCATTGATTATTTAAAACTGGGATTCATTCCTTCCTTGTCAAACAAGCCGTTGCCTAAGTGACTTTTTTAAAATAATGATACGAAACCAATTGCTAGAGGATCATCTGAGACAATGTCACCCTAACAAAATAGATAAAGATTTTAAAATTTTCTAGCACTCAAAGATAAAGTTAAGAATAGACCCACACAATCTCACTTCAACATTATATATATATAGAGAAGATGTTGGTTTGTGAGCATCTTACAATATCTCTTTACTTATAGCAAAATATGGAAACATAGGTAAAACATTGATTTTACCAGCCATTGTAGTTGTGAAAACTGTTTTACACACACCTACATCTGATATTATTAAAAGAATTTCTTTAAACAAAAATACAGTTCAAGGGCACATCGGTGGCATGAGTTATCAAATTAAAAGCTTCTTATGTGATTCTTTGCAAAGGAAATATATACAGTTTGGGATCAGTTTGGAACTAGTGGCGTCACAGGCTCTGATGGGGTGTAGCGCTGTGTGCTGTAAACTGCCTAGGGGTTGCCAGCTCCTTATTTTTCCTCAGGGTTGACCCACGACAGCTTTCCCATGTTTGGGAATAGTTGCAAGGCAGCAGATTTTTAAATTCAGTTTTCCTTCTTCTATGTGGCTAATGAGCTCTTCCTGCTTGAAGCCTACTGGCTAAGGCGCCAGTTACTCGCCTTCGTCCCTTCCCCTATAGTGAAAACAGTTCGGCGGACACGTGAAAGATACACGAGAAACTCTTTGCGAAAATTTTTACAATGATACTTAAAACAAATTAATTAATTAATATTTATTGTTTGAATGTCTTCTTTATAGAATGTATGAAACATGACATCCATAGGAACAGATGATAAGCCTGGGTAAAAAAACATTTCCAGTGTGTTTGATGATTCCAGCAATACATATTAAATTGGTTAAATTTGAATTTTATCAATAAAAATGAGTTATTATTTAATACTTTATATGTATTTTTAAATAGCATTTTACTCTTCAACTCACTAAAATTAGAAATTAGTTTTCAAATAAATTGCAAAAAAAAAAGCAATATAAGTTAAGCAGGGGGTCTACCAAAAAGCAGAAAACATGGCAAGGGGTCTACGAAACAAAAAAGTTTGGGAACCACTGGTCTACAGTGAAGTCAGTCCCGCGATAGTGAATTCTCAAAAAAAAAAAAAAAAAAAAAAATTTAAAACAAAATTTATCTAAAAAAATTTAAAAAAAAAAAATTATCTAAAAAAAAAAAAAAAATTTATCAAAAAAAAAAAAAAAATTATCTAAAAAAAATTTAAAAAAAAAAAAAAAAAAATCAAAAAAAAAAAAAAAATTTAAAAAAAAAAAAAAATAAAAAAAAAAAAATAAAAAAAAAAAAATTTATAAAAAAAAAAAAAAAAAAAAAAAATTTTACTAAAAAAAAAAAAAAGAATAAAAAAAAAAAAAATAAAAGTTTTACTAAAAAAAAAAAAAAAGAATAAAAAAAAAAAAAAAAATTTATCTAAAAAAAAAAAAAAAAAAAAATTAAAAAAAAAAAATTTTATATAAAAAAAAAAAACTAAAAAAAAAAAAAAAGAAAAAAAAAATTTACTAAATGTTTGGGAACCACTGGTCTACAGTGAAGTCAGTTCTGGGATAGTGAATTCTCAAAAAAAAAAAAAAAAAAAATTTAAAACAAAAATTTATTTAAAGAAATTAAAAAAAACAAAAATTTATCTAAAAAAAAAAATTGAAAAAAAAAAAATTAAAAACAAAAATTTTTTATAAAAAAAACATGAAAAAAAAAAAAAAAAAAAAAAAAAATTTTACTAAAATTTTGGGAACCACTGGTCTACAGTGAAGTCAGTCCCAAGATAGTCAATTCTCGAAAAAAAAAAAAAAAAAAAAAAATTTAAAAAAAAATTCTAAAAATTTTTTTATAAAAGTTTGGGAACCACTGGTCTACAGTGAAGTCAGTACCGGGATAGTCAATTCTCGAAAAAAAAAAAAAATTAAAAAAAAAAAAAAAAAAAAATTATCTAAAAAAAAATAAAAAAAAATAAAAATAAAAATTAAAAAAAATTTATCTAAAAAAAAAATACAAAAAAAAAAAAATATAAGTTAAGCAGGGGTTCTACCGAAAAGCAGAAAACATGGCAAGGGGTCTACGAGACAAAAAAGTTTGGGAACCACTGCTCTAGATCTACATATTTAATATTAGAATCATCATTAGAGTTTGTCTAGTAGAGTCTAGAAAAGAATGTATAGATTACTATAGTCCTAGTATTCTAGATTATTAGTCTAGATCTAACTAAAAATTTTCAATAAATATTCTGGATTTCTTCAGCTTGGTCCATGTCGATCCTATCGTCTTTGCCTTATGGTCCACCGTTCTTCTGTTTTCTTTGCTTTGAAATCTAGATTGACTAGATCAGTGATGCCCAAACTACGGCCCGCGGGCCAGATCCGGCCCGCAACGTGGTTCCATCCGGCCCGCCGAAACGTCGGCACTATGTGTAGAAATCTACCTTCCAAACAAAAAAAAAAAAAAGGTTGAAAAAATGTATATTTACCTACGTTTGGGCCCTCACTTTTTTCTCTCATGGATTGGTACCATGAACTTTAACATTTGTGTGTTTATGAAATGGGACTCTGAATGTAGAATCTACCAGGACAAGTTAGCAGATCTTTACTTTTTTTTTTTTTTTGTTGAACATGATAATAAGGCAACATATTTATTTTGTAAAGAAAGTGTGGCTGTTTAATAAAACAACTTAAAAACGGCATTATAAAATAAATATGGTGGCATTCTTGGTTTGAGTCGCGAATAAAAAATTGTTAAATACTATGCTTAGATATTGGAGGATATTTATCAAAAAGAGACCACAACATGAGCCAGTGTTGCTCACATTTAAGTAGAGAATGTAACCTATTGTCTGACGCGTAAAAAAATATAATTGTCAAATAACCTAATAATTAAGTGTCAAATCCATAGGTTTCTACCAAAATAGTTTCAGAACAATTTTATTTTATTTTTATAACTTTTCGTTCATGTGGCCCGCGAGATGAGTGTTGGAAATTATAATGGCCCGCGGGTAAAATTAGGTTGGGCATCACTGGACTAGATCTACACAATTTCAATATAATTTCTAGATCTATATATCTAAGACTAATTAGTATGGGCTTAATATTACTGTATTATTTAGTTTAACTACAATTTTTCAGGTCAGCAGCATTACAGTAAGCACTGGTACAGTGTACCGGCACTTTTTTCAATGCAGCGAAAAAGTTACTTTTGTATTTTAAAGTTTATTATTTATTTATTAATTGTTAAAAGGCAATCCATCACTGAGCTCCGGCACCTATTTCTTTACAAAAAAGCACTGATTACCTGTATATTCTTTAACAATAACGGTTTACTATTCTCAGGAATTAGTCATTCAAAAGACGGTGAGGAAAAGAATGGTCGACAAACTTTGTGTGGTGCCTTAACAGTCCAACAGACTAAGGGATAGATAAAGGTGAATTTAATTTATATCTTGATCTATATAAGTTGATTTACTGGACTAAAAATCTAGATATTGGTAAAACTTTGCTATTCTATTCTAAATCTAGTGTGACATTCCATATTTTTTATTCTGATTTTAGATAGATCTTGATTAGATCTAGATCCCATATGTATAGGACTTAGCACTAGATCTCTAGAAATTATTGTATATGATGCTAGATCTAGAAAATCTAGACTTGATCATAGAAATCTTCAAGAAAAATAATGAACTAACCTAGACAGATCTCTTGAATTACATTGTAAATCATCTTGTTGAATTATCTCCACCACCTTCAGTCAATAGACAACTATGGCTCATACGAGAACAAGAGCCTCTGCGTTGGCATCGACTATTTTCCAATCATTTCTGTTCAGCTCCATCCATATTAAAATATATTTTATAGATTTTTATTACTTAATAGAAAAGATCTAGAATTTTAATAAGAATCTAGTCTATCTAGATCTAAAATTCTAGATCCACCCAATTTTATGTATACAAGTAGTATGGGTGTAGGATTGGCTTAATAGTATTTATCTTGAATCAGTTTGTTAATCTACATTATATATGGGTATGATAGTTGTACATCTTCTACTAGATCAAGTTAAATATAGCTATCCTTTTCTAGATGTAATGTGAAATTGTATCTTATAGTATTTTTCATTCTTAGGTGGATCTTGATTAAACTGCCTGGTTTTGTGGTTTGCACGAGACGGTTGACACAATGATCTGAAGTTTAAACTGCCATATTCTACTGTCCGCTGCGAGATCTTGGCTGGAATGTAAAAGGAATGTCCAAAATATTTAAATGACAAACAGGATGAGAACTGATTATGAGGAATGTATGTCCAGTTTTTTTTTGTGTTTTTTTAATACAGATATGAAAGATGACATTACCCTAACTTAGAGTCATAGGAGTTTCATTAATTTATTTACTCAGATGCTGAAACAGACATCTGGCATATTCCTATAATCAGTATCATGGCCTTTGTATACAACAAAATTGATTGGAACTCCTAGACTAGAAATATAATTCAAGATTTAAATAAGGCACTGGTCATAGTTTTAGAAAGTGTGGCTAGCATTCTGGTAAGATATTTTATTGATAATTAGAAATTAAATTAAATTTTATTTAATGATTTTAAATTTCTTTTTTAAGAATTATGGTCCATTTTTTCCCCATTTGTGTACAAAGAAGGAAGACAGAGAGATGGGAAGACATCAAAGAATGGACAGGTCTGCCATGAAATGGTTTATCCAGGGCTAAGTACAGAGAGGAATATAGAAAGGCTGTTGACAGATCTTGTGTGGTGCCCCCAAGGTTCAACAAACTGATTGATAGGTAATGGTAAGAATTTAATGTATTTTGTAAAAAAATGGTGTTAATTACATAAAGGGACTTAATCAGTCTTTTTTTATTTCCAGAAAATAATACCAGGGTTATGCTCCTTTCACCATTGAGTTCCAGGATGAAGAATGAAAGACAAGAGAGCAATGTGAAGACATCAAAGAATGGGCAGGTCTGCCATGAAATGGTTTATCCAGGGCTAAGTACAGAGAGGAATATAGAAGGGCTGTTGACAGATCTTGTGTGGTTCCCCCATGGTTCAACAGACTGATTGATAGGTAATGGTAAGAATTTAAAGTATTTGTAAAACATTTTCTAGCTATGGTTATAATTACATTATAACAAGGGTAATAAACTTGTAGCTAACTTTTGTTGTTTTTTTTAAAGTAGAAATGAAATTTAATTTTTTTAAGAAGCGGCTTAATCTCTATATTCCCTTTTCAAGAAAATAAAACCAGGATTATGGTCCTTTTACCATAGAGTTCCAGAAGGAAGAATGAAAGAAAGACAGAGCAATGGGAAGGCTTCAAAGAATTGGCAGGTCTGACATGAAATGAAGTTTTATCCAATGCCAAGTAAAGAGAGGAATAAAGAAGGATGGTTGACAGAACTTGTGTGGTGCCCCAATGGTTCAACAGATTAGGTAAAGGTAAGAAAATAATGTATTTTGTAAAATATTTTGTAGTCATGGTGATCATTTCATAAATACTAAAGTAATTTAAATTGTGGAATTAAACTATTTTCGAAATTGCATTTTGTATTGTGTTGCTATTTTGATTTGGAGCTTTGTTTTTGTTGTGCCGCTTTTTTTAATCTGTGCATTTTTTTTGGTGGCTATTTTTAATCTGGCATGTTAATATTGAGGCTGTTTAGAATTGACTTGGGATTAGTTTTGTTAACCAGTTATTTTGAATCGGACTTGTCCATTTTGTGTGTATTATTTAGCAACGACTTCCTTTTTTTTAATTTTGTTTTTTTTTTTTATGTTGGCTATTTGGAATCGACTTGCAATGGCTGTAGCTGTTTGATTCTTACTTGTCATTTTTGTGATTAATGCTCGGAATAGAACTTGTACATTTAAAAAAAAATTTTATGTGGTTATTTAGAATTGGCATTCAAGTTTTTCGTAGTTGCTGTTTGAATCGACATATGTTTTTTGTGATTGCTGTTTGGAATCAAACTAGTGCATTCATTTTATAATTATTTAGAATGGACATTTTTAAAAATTTTTTTGTAACTGATGTTCGACATCGGACTTGTGTTTTTTTTTTTTTTTTTTTTTTTTTTTTTTTAGAATCAACGTGTTTTGTATAGTGGCTGTTTGAAAAGAAATTTGCTTTTTTCGTGATGGCAGTTTGGAATGAAATAGTCCTTTTTTTGTAATGGCTGATTGGAATCGGACTTGTGTGATTATGTTATTGATGTTCAGAATTGGACTTGTGTCTTTTTATGATCAGTAATATAAATCCGACTTGCGCATTTTTTTTTGGTGGTTATTAAAATTTTTGTGATGGGTGTTTTTAATCATACTTATTTTTTGTGTGGGCTGTTTGAAAAAGACTTGTGTTTTTCTGTGATGGATATTCACATTCCGAGTTGTGCATTTACTTTGTGTTTTTTTAGAATGGCATTTTTATTTGTTTATTTTATGTGATGGCTGTTAGAAGTCTGACTTATGCCTCCTTTTTAAGATCGGTGTGGAGTTCGAAACTGGACTTGGTGGGTTTTTTTTGTGATCAATGTTCGGCATAAGACTTGTTTTTGTTTTTTTTAAATCAACTGTTTTTTTTAGTAGTTGCTGATTGAATTGACATTTGGGTCTTTATTGATGGCAGTTTGGACATGTGTTTTTTTAATTGATGTTCTTTATCAGATTTGTTAGTTTTTCTTTTATCAATGTTTTAAATTGGACTTGTGCATTTTTGTGATCAATGTTCTGCATTAGACTTGTGGGCTTTTTTTTTTTGTGATGGCTTTTTATGAGCTCTGTTTGAAATTAGACTTGTGTGTTTTTTGTGATCATTGTTCAGTAGCGGATTTTTTTTTTTTTTTAAAGAATCATGTGCTTTTTTTAGTAGCTGAATGAATTGACATTTTCTTCTTTGGAGATGGCTGTTTGGAATCAGACATGTGTATATTACTTAAGCTCTTCATCGGATTTGTGTGTTTTTATGATCAATGTCTGATATGGTGTTTTTCGTAGTGGTTGTTTAAATTAATTGCTTTTTTTTTGTGATGGCTGTTTAGAATCAGACTTTTGCATTTTTTTGTTTGTTTGTTTGTTGTTATTTAGAATTAACTTGATTATTTTTTGGCAGTTAATATTTGGAATCTACTTGATAACTTTTCTTTATGACTGCTTGGAATCGACTTTTGTGTTATTTGTAGTGGCTGTCTGGAATTATCTTGTATTATTTTGTTATGGCCTTTCAGAATCAAACTTATATTTTATCTTTTTTAGGTTATTTAGATTTTATTTTTATTTTTTTGCTTTAGCTATTATAATCCAAATTTGCTTTTTTGTGATGACTTTTCATATTGACACTGGTTGAATAAAAATTTAATTATTTTTTATTTCACATGATGCAAGTTTACCTTTTATTTTGCAGTAATTAGATTCATTGCGAAGATGTGTGCACTGGGCTGGAACATTTCCAGAGAAAGCTGGACTAGCCATGCATCAGGTAATTATTTACTATTACTGAATGTTATTAAGGTATTATCTTACACCTATCTTTTCCTCAACTGATCTTAGGTACCCATTAGAGTTGGGTTGACTTGGAATTATCATAAATATCCTGGAATTCAAAACCCCAGTTTTTATGATGTTGTAACCTTCAGCCACCTAATCATCTAGTTAGTAGGTGAAAGAAGTGTATACCAAAAAATGGATGCAAAAACTATTATCTAACATAGAGAACATAAATTTAGATCTCTACTCATCTATCATGATCTAGTCAATCTTGATTAGAGTTTATAATAATTTTAGATTCTAGATCTAAAGCTAAATAATATATTCTATTTCTATATTTTTCAATAGACTCTAGACTAGATTGTCACTAGATCTTGTTAGTCATCTAGACAATCTCATCTTATTTCTCAGTTTACTCAAGACTATGGTCTCTAGCAAAGGTTAGAATTTTTTTTTAAATTCAGGAATTAAAAGGGCGCCTCGGAGTAACCCACCCAACTCTAATGGGTACCTGACATTAGTTGGGGAAAAGTATTTGCATATGGCCATTGTGCTGGCAGTGCTGGCCTTTGGGGATTGGATGCCATAGGCAAGGTGAATTTGGTGGCCCTTAATTAAAAAGAAATTGTGAAAAGTTAAAAATAAGGCTATTTCAATTGTTTGGTTGAAATAATCAATGCTGGCGAGTAACAAAATATTATAATGTCATTTAATTAAGCCCTTAGTTTTCAATTTTTTTTTTTTTAGATCTTGATATATGTATTACATACTTTTTATTTTTATATATGTTATGGATTTAGTTTATTTATAAAGCAGTTTAATAAATATTCTTTTCAAATTTTTTCCAGCATACTAGCCAAGATTGATACCTCTCCACAAATCAACAAAGACATCAACGAAGCTTTGTTAAAGCTAGTGACAATTTACATATGTTTTCTTATGTGGCTTAATTATAATAATGTCAAGAAAGTTAATTAAATAAGAACTATACATTTTATTGTTAGGCTTATGTTAGTCTTAACTATTTCTGTAATTCTTCATTATGGGGGGCATTATGAATCTTAGATAGTTTTCAATGGACCTCATTCACCAATTGTAAACAAACAACATTTAGCCACGTGGTGCTTTATCTCTTCTATATAATTTATGATCTCATGTTTAATTTATGATGGTTGTCACGAGACAGTTTTTTTCATTGTTTTATCAATAAGATCACGTGACTAAATGTTGGTGAATGAGGTCCATTCTAAGATAAGTTAATTTTTATTGATCCAATCAAATGGATGTTCAGTTTGACTACAATTTTGCTTATAAAAAGCTCAATCATATAGTTTTGTATTAAATAATAGTTTAATTGCGTTTTAGGTACTGATAGTTAGTATGCTATGTAATATTTAAATGCAGTTTTTTATTATTAAAAATCATTGTTATGTAAAGAATGATTTTCTGTAATATTAGACATAATTGTAGGTCTTTCTGTGTAGCAACTATACTGCACACTTTTTTTTCATTCCTACGAGTAGATAATATAATTTATTCAATGATAATAAAGAGCTTTGAAATAAATGTTTTTATAATTCTGTACTTATTTCATAATAAAGTAATTTTTACTATCCAAGAAGAAATGCATTTAGAATTTCTATGTGAGAATGATATTTAAATATGTACAGTAGCATGACAAAAGAGCTTTTACATTATATTCTAAAAAGATGTATTACTCTTGCTTATAGCTATAACAATATTTGTCTTGATCTTTTGCAAAAATCAATTTTAAGATAAAACTTAAAATTCTGAAAATCACTATAACCCAAAATATTGTACTATTCTGTTCATGCGTCATGGTCCCTCTCTCAACCTTGCTGATGAGATCCAAAAGAACGCTTCGAGTTACATTTGGCACCAACTCAGTTGCAGAAGCTGCTGGAGGAAATTTCTCGGTTTATACTCCCAACGCCTAAGGGGCTTCACTCCTGATTATTCCTTGAGGTTGTTACCGCAATGCAGCGTGGGTTTGAAATCACAGTACCCCTAGATGAATTGCCTAACTAGGCTGACGAGCTCCATCTACCCGAAGCCCCCAGTTTTGTGGCGCCAAGTATCCGCCTTCACCTGTTAGTAAGAGCAGTTTTGCCGGGCTTAGTATCTAAGCCACACGAGAAGGCCAGGTGCTGGACTTGGTTGTCAGAGGCTATCTGAGACGCTTGCCTTTAGGAGTATTTTATATACAATGGAAGCTTATCCCCACTGACACCCCCGGCCATGACAACCACATTAAGGTGCACAATACTTTGGTATCTAACTGTGCATTGTACCTGACTTAGCACACTCTGATAAAATTTATAAGATTGAAAAAGGTAACAAAAACTATTACCTTAAAATGCATCAATGCATTTCTATATGTTTTATTCTTATTCTCTTCCTATCAGTTATAATCTGGCGATATAAATTTATTATTTCTGTTGTTGTTTTTTTCCATATCAGTTTTAAGCTGGCGATATTAAAAATCCACTAGGTTATTCCCCCCTTGGAAACTACTTTTAGTCTTGATCCAGCGCCTAGACAACGCAAAAATCTGGCCAGTGGTAGCAAGGTCTACTTAGAGACATAAATAGTTCTGTGAAGTTATAATTTGATTAAAATTTAAGGTGCTATTGACATGTATTATTATGAAGATAAAGTTGAAATAAATATTGAATTAAAATAGATCTAGGCTTATATCTAGTCGAATAGTAAAATTAGAAAATAGATCTGCGAAGTTATATTTTGATTTATGATGCTGTCAACATGTAATATTTTTAAGATAAGGTGGAAATTGATATCGATCTTTTTTTTCTTTTAGCCTTTATTATGGTCATATGGAGTTAAAGGGAAACTCCGATGACTTTGACAATTTTTGATATAATATGTGTTTTGATTTACAGATAATGAATATATGATTCTTTTTTTTTTATTTGCAATAATAACTTAGTAATTGATGTTTTTCTGACGTAATTTTTCTGCGCATCCAAAACAGTCAGACTTTCACCGGAATTCTATGTGACGTCACAAAGGTGTTTTAATCTATTGACTATTGAAAGTATAACAGGAGACCATACAGCAAAGTTTACATTCTCGTAAAAGAAATATATCTTTGTCTATGCAGTTAGATCTAGGATCTTGTAAGCAAAGAAAAAATGCGTATTAAAAGTAGATTTACATGCTTGACTAATCACGGCAGTGTGTATTTTCTCGCCAGACCACTCAACACACAACAAACACTATCGCTCGGTTGTCTTGTCATGACCGACTACACGTAGTCTAGACTAGCCTTACACTGACCAGTTTGTTCGAATCATTCAGACAAACGATCTATTTACTTCTTGAGATAGGGAGAGGCTTAGATGAAAATGTTACTTTTTTTCTGGAGTTAGTTATCCTAATGCTTTTGGATCTATCTATACATGTTTATATAAATAACTGTATCATAGCTCTGGACTAGGCCGTCACTAAGCCTAACAGCCTAATAGCTACTGTAAGAATGAAGCGATACGATTGGTTAAAGTTTCAAGTTTCTCTTTCAGTATTGTTTAGGGAAGTGACGCATGAAATAACTTAAAACAAAATCTTGCAGAACCCCGTTTTTTTTGGGGCGTGGAGAATTTTCTGTCTAATTTATTAAATATAAAATTTTCTGAGCATTTAAATAACAAATGATATAATGTTTACTATTACAACTTTTTACGCAGAATTTAAATAAGTCAATAACTAAAATTTGAAAAACTATCGGAGTTTCCCTTTAATGCCTTTAATAGATAATATTTGGAATCTTTTTTTTTCTGTCAATGATGGGTGGGTGCATTGGTAGATTTATTTATTTTTTTGCACTACCACCCAATCTTCAATTAAAAAGTGATGCATCTTAGTAATCTTACTTTTTTTTTTCTCGCTTATTTATAATCCCTCACACAGTGTCACACACATACATACACACACACATTGGCAGACTGGCTGCATGGAGCAGCACATAATCCCCCAGCATCCTCATGAGATCCTGCTGTCGTGTATGGGACGCCACTATATGTAAGCATTCATTCACTAAAGCCCCGTGCTGCACGCATTTTACTTAATGATTACATTGAAAAATATTATTTTTTTATGTAAAAATGCATTTAATAATGGTCACCTTGTCATATAAGAGCTGAAAATGACCAAAAGATTCATTGTTTTTACTTGATATTCATACACAATGGTTAAAGGGAGCCCGCCATATTTGGTCTCATCGTTTGTTGTTTTTTTTTAAGGTCATACTATAAAAAGACATCCAATGAAAATTAATGATTTAAGTTTGAAGTTTCTTCCCTCCTATATAAATGCGTTTCTTGACTATAAAAAGAACTGCTAAGACATATATATATATATATATATATATATATATATATATATATATATATATATATATATATATATATATATATATATATATATATATATATATATATATATATATATATATATATATCTTCTGTTTACAGACAAGAATAATCCGATTGGTTCGCGTGATTTTTTTTCTCTTATATGATTGGTTGTCAATGGACGCTTTAACACAGGCTCACAGCTGAAGTGAACTTATTAGTCCTACGTAGATAAGAATCTAGAGATCTATAACTTTGCTTAATTCTTTTTAAAGTTTAATTTTGTCCAACAATTTCTTAAATCAAATAATGTTTTTAAAGAATCGTCATCGTGTAGACTTCGTAGATCTAGAAATTAAAATTGGTTTAAACAAGGAAATTACTCTGGCAACAGAAGCCGAAAGAGTCACAAGTCTATATTCTAGATATTAAGATAGATATGTAAGAGTAAGAGTATGATCTACTTGATTTAGAAAATCACGATCTAACTTATCTAAGCATAGGTTGGTGAATGCTACAATCCCGAAGTAGACATATTATAGATCTAGATCTAGAATTTTACAATATGGATTTAGATCTACGTAAGAGATCTAGAAATGTATATCTAGCCAATCTAGGTCTAGAATACTCTAGAACTAGATACTAGGATATCAAATCTACACTAATAAGACGGCCACGTCAACGACAAGTTGTCGTTTATTGGACCGCGCCAGGTTTCGTAAACACATTTGACTGAAGTATATGTGGCTTAAAGATTCAAACCTTCTTCGCAGCTTTCAAAAATATTGCAAAACAAAATGCAATGAGTGTTTAAATAACTCTATATATCCATATGACTTTTATTTTTATATTTTTATTTTAATTGCGAAAAAAAATGTTCATGACATTCATGACCCCTCCCCCTCCCTTTTTCCTGGCGATGTCTAGATCTAATTCTAAGGTACAGGATCTGATTAATTTGTGTTATAATCATGTCCCAATAAAAATAATGGCTTAAATCAAAAGTATAATTAAATAAATACAGGTTGGGAGCCTTGTAATTTAGGTCAATAAGTTTTCAATTGTCTATCAGTACGCTGACGAAATGGCATGACCCAACAGCGCACACCTATCTCTCTTTCTCCACTTGTTTAGCCGAAAAAAAGTATGGTGTTCTGCACTGATCATTTATGTTAAAACTAATTTTATTTATGTATATCTAAAGAAAGAAATAAAGAAGTTTTGTGTTGTTATTTTTTTGTTCCTTTTTAATTATGTTTATAGATGTTTAGATTTTTTTTAAATTCTTAGTTCATTGTTTACTTTATAGTGAAAATATACAATAGGCATATAAATACATTTAAAAAACTATTTTAAAATTCTCAAAGCTATTCTCATTTAAAAATCTTTTTACCAATGTTTTGCAAACGCGTAGATGAGTGTAAAAGACAATGACTTTTCAATGAACCATCTCTCCTTATATAAATTTTTATTACTTCTATAGCTGCCATTCTGTCTAGCATTCAACTAGGTGTTAACTAGAGTATCCAGCTTTAATAAGTACATAAAAAAGGGGGATTTATAGGCAGAGGAAGGCCCTAAAGAGTGTTAACCATAAGGCATAATTAAACATCTGTACCACTCTTAAGAAGATAAGCAAATGTGGGTGGGTTGAACAAGACTACATGACGGATATGAGTGTAAAAGAAGCCTACATGATGAAAGTAAAAAAAAAAATGTTGCCTATAGTTAGGATTAGTTAGTTGCAATGTCGGCAACTTCACCACTGTCTGGTCCCAAGTCCGGAATGCGAAAAGAGGAGGGACGAGCATCTCTTCATATAAATTTAACTAGTAAACTAGAATAAATTTAAATTAAAAGTGATGAATTGCTACACATTATGAAATATGGCCAAAATAGAATACCATACGTTTTGTAAACAGTCAAAGACAAACAAAAAAAGCAAAAAAAAACACATACACAATACCTTTCGTGAAGTCACAAAAAAAAGTTAAAAAAACAACAACATTTATTTGAAATACACAATACACATGAGATATAGATGTAGATCTATTAAATATTAAATACAATCGACCTACATTACATTGATTATTTATTCTAGATTAAAGACAGCGCTACATCATTATTTCTTTCTATGGCTAAATTAAATTAATCACAATTAAAGAAAATTTCATTTGACCCATTTGTATAACCGATAGGGACAAGAGCTGGGCCCTGTCACGTGACCAACTAGTGAAATCGCGAATGACGCAAATGTATAAAAAAAAAAAAAAGGCTGAACGAGTGATTGGATTGGATGGTGTTCTTGCGCTGGAGTAAAAAGAAAATGATTTCATTGTGAAAATTAAAAGATTAAAAATGTTTTAGATATATTACTAGTTGTAATCCTTGCGACTGCTGTTAAATTACTATCAGTCAGCATCGACCAGTTCTTACAGTAATATTAGAACATAAAACATTCCAGCGGGCCACTTGTGGCCAGGGGGGTCGTTATTTGCTCAGCCCTGCTCTAGATCTAGAACTAGATATACAAGATTTAGAAGTTCAGACGCCCAGATAACTAGATCTATTCCGCCCACCATGTTGTTTTTAAGCATATTGATCTCCTTTATCTACATTGAACTTCAAATAACATGTTTTAAAGAGAGTGTTTTGTTCTTATGCGTTCAACTATGTTTTTTTTTATTTACTCAAATGAAGGTCTAAATAAAATGTTAATAATCATTTGATGAACAACTTGTTATTTCTTCTTTTTTTCTATTTAAGAAATTATCAACAACAAAATATATATTAACAATTAGATTTATATTTTATCTATTAAGTCACCAAGCAAAGCGAAATATTGATAAAATAAAACAAAAATATACACGAACATAATGAAACACGCATCTATATCTACACGATATGTTTAATTATTTTTCTTTTCAACAAAAGTATGCATTGTGAGTAAGTGATCTATACTATATAGAGCAATGACAATAAATTATAAAGATCTAGTACGGGAAACGTATTACTATAAGAAATAAGCATTTTATTATAGAAGATTAACAGTATCTTAAAACTTTAATTTTTATCTGTTTATGATTAAGACTACACCACGAAGAGAAAAAATTGTATTGAGCTGACACAGATCTAGTGACGACGTAACCCCTTTCTCGCTTGCCGTTAGGTCTTCTCAGTCCGTGATTATAATACTTACCACTACCCCTGGCCCACCTCTCGGGGGGGGGGGGGGAGGAATATGTAGAGTGTAAGAAAATCTTTGTTAAACGAAACATAATATAGCACCTGTTAATCTGTTATGTTTCACACTCCGAATTATAGTTTGGGTAGCGCGGGGAACATAAGCCTATGTTTAAGAAACAGATAAATAATAAATAAGCATATACACTACATACACACTGCCTAAATTTCCAGACACCACTATTTAGTTGTACAACATAATATTATGTGTTCATAAGATTTCGTGGATAAATGTGCTTTATGTCATCAGCATTAATTTGTGATCTTTAAGGGAATTTAAATAGCTTTTTCAGGTGATATACACTGTTACTTGACTCCAAGAAGAAGTTATTGGTGTTGTGATGAACAGATCAACATCTAGCAGAAGTCTGACAATCCTGGAGAAAGAAATGAGATGAATAACAGCCACTGATCTTTTTACCATTAAAATTCATTATATTGATATGAATTCAGACATGAATTAAATACCAAACAAAAGACTTTCTTTTTTTTAAACATATACCAACATTAAATCTTAATTATAAATTGAAAACATTGTTTAGAACAAACATTTAATGGAACTTTTGGATAATGCTAAACTGACCAGAGATATACTTATTCTAAAGGAATTATTATTTGATATCACTTTGATGCATTTGTAACTGTATTTCTATATGTGGATTATGTTTGTGTAACAGCTATGAAGGATATCCAGCATTTTCTCATTCAACCAGTGATTTGTAACTGAATGCTTGAAGTTACAGTATATTATTATTATTAAAATTGGACTCAAGTCAGTGTGTACTATTTATATTTGTTACATGCTAAGTGTAGGTCCGGGACACAATAACACAGACCATTCTACATTTTGATGACCAGCGAGTCAGTGTGTACCATTTATCTTGGTTACATTACAGGTGTTACTAGTTGTTCTTAGCTAGATATCAAATTCATACTTTCATAGTGCAAAACCTATCAGTTTTGAAAAATATAAATTAAATTCTCAAAGATATGCCTTTTGAGGTCTGAATTTTCTTGAGCTGTGTAGAGGAGACTCTTGCATTACTAACCATTGCTTTGACATCAGCATTTTTTCATTCATAATACAACTCAGGTTGTTGACAGACTGTAACAGACATCCATCCAAAGTAATAGATTGTCTACTAGGCATTTTATTATCATAATCTGGTTTAGTAGCCTGCTAGCCCAATTTTAGACTGACATTTTTAAAAATGAAATAGAAGCTAAATATCATCAGCAAAATTCAAATCCTCTAAGTTTAATAAATCAATTAAGATAATTTTTAGCAGAATGCCTTAAAGAGCTAAAATTAAATCAATTTTATAAGAAAATGATCAATATGCCTATTTTACATAAGGGGGATGTACTGTGAAATTTCAATTTTTTTATATAACTTTATAGTTAAGAAGATAGGCTTTAGGCATGTCTAGTCTAGTCTTTTGGGTCTCTATGGAGATGGTGGCCATCTAAAAAATAAACACAATGTTTAAAAAAAACTTTTTTTATATATATTTTTAATTAGTACAAATTTTATTAATTTTTTTCTAACTTCTATCACAGTCCCAAACATTGACAATGTGATAAAGTGACCCCCCCCCCCCCCCATTATGTTTGCCTTTTTTTTCATTTCTTTGGTTGGATTTTAAGTACATAACTTTGGATTGTTGTACTTTTCAAATAGAGTGGTCTCTAATTTTTCTGCTTTTTTTCTAGTTAAATCAGCTAACCCATTTTTTTACCACAGGTTATGTTGTGTCAACTAGTTTCTGTATATTTCAGTTGGTATTGTTTGTGGTTTGCTCATAGCCTGAGCAAATACTGATTTCCTAAGTTTATTATAAGTGTAAAAAAAAAAGGTAAGAAAGTGAAGCAAATCAGCTAAACCTTACAAAAAAGAAGAGTAATATATTTACTTTATTTTTTTTTATTTGTTAGAGGGACATTTTTTTAAACAGAATAAGTACATGTACATTTTTTAATGACGGTCAACTCTCCACAATGTGCTCTTTTTATTTTAACATTTGTTAAGTCAAATCTTTACACTCTAACAAGTGTCAAGATGTGAGGCCAACATCTTAAAATATCTTTGAACAGTGTCCTAAAAAAAGAGCAAAAATACACAAGTTAATAAAAAGGTAAAAATTATGAGTAAGAAATAAAAACAAAAATACGCAAGTTAATAAAAAGGTAAAATTAAGAGTAAGAATAGACAATCTCTAAACTTGTGACAAAGTTTCAGACATGATTTTAATCTAACCAAAGCCATTTAAATCAAATTTAGTATTTCAAAAAAATTTGAATATAGACATTATTCAACATTATTTACAGAAATGTATTGGTGACCTTCAAGAAAGGAAATATGAACAAGTTCTGAACTCCTATTGGGCTGTCAAATGAAATATGAACAAATTGCAGAATCTTAATGAACTGTCAAGGAGATATGAACAAGTTCCATACACCTAATAAGTTCTCTAAGGAAACATGAATAGGTTCTTAACTCCTAATGAGCTGTCTAAGTAAACATGAACATGTTGCAGACTCCTTTAGTTGTCAAGGAATTATGAATGAATTTCAAACTCCTTATAAGTTGTCTAATAAAATATAAACAAGTTGCAAACTCCTAATGAGCTATATATTATGAAATATGAACAAGTTGCAAACTCTTAGTTAGTTCTCTAAGGCATTATTTTTCTTAATGGAACACTTCACACATTTTGAGTCATTAGCGAAACATTTTGTTGTTGTTTTTTTTACAGAGATAAATTTATGTTGTGGTTACTAGTTAAATAGGGTTCTACAGAACACAGTTTGGGAAACACTGATCTAAGAAAATATGAACAAGATGCAAACTCCTGATGAGCTAAGAAAATGTTAACAAGTTGCAAACTCCTAATGAGTTCTCAAAGTAAGTATCAACCAGTTGACAACTCCTTGTAGTGTATGGTTGTTGACCTGAAGCACCAAACTGCTGGTACACAATTAAACTACTAAAGGTATATTACATCTTAACTTGAAATTACTTATTGATTTTTTGTGATTAATACTAAATAGAACTGGATGGCTGCCTGGTCGTGTGGTTTGCGCGCTGGACTGTCGTTCAGATTTATCGATGGTCCAGGGTTCAAACCCTGCCCGCTCCCATCCCCTGTCGTCCTGCAGGAGGTTAGGACTAGGAAGTAATTATCTTCAACTCTGAAGGAACATCCGAAACATGTAAAACATTTTACAACAAACAAAACAGAACTTGAATTACATTATAAAGAAAATCAAGTTTAAATGAAATGAATAACTGTAATCTATCCTGGGGGAAAGCCTAAATGTAATAAACTTAGTAATAATGAAAAAATTGTATTCCAAAGAAAATCTAACTCACTAAAAAATGTACTTTCAAATAGGCATTCTGGAGTCAAGAACACTAATGACAAGGCGGCTTATCTTGCATCATTCTCATTGCATAACTAACCCTAATCATAAAACACACACACACATATCAATGATACCATAACACTCCTAAAAAGTTGTCATAGGAAAGGGTTCCATACTCCTAATGAGCTGTCTAAGAAATTAAAAAGAAGTTCAGAAATACTAATGAGTTCAAAAAGGAAATATGAACAAGCTGCAAACCACTAACAAATCCAGAACCTTTAATAAGGAGACATGACAAACTGCTTGTTAACTGTAGGCCACAAAAACAGATTTATAACCTTAATATCAACTTTCCTATAGATTACAAGGACTGAAAAGGGAACTTTTTTTTAGACTTCTATAAGATAAGCATAGGTGATAAGAATGTTTTACTAGATTTTTATGCGCTAAAAAGATTTGATCAGATTGTTTCACCAGACATCTATGAACTTTACAAAGTTTGATCAAAATGTTTCACTAGACTTTTATGCATATTACAAAGTTGGGTCACAATTTTTCACTACACTCATATGAACTAAACAAAGTTTTATCAGAATTTTTCACTAGACATTTATGCACTAAACAAAGTTTAATCATAATGTTTTACTAGACTATATTCAAAAATCATAGTTTGATTACAATGTTTCACTAGACATTTAAGATCCATTTAATTTAAAGTTTAGTAAAAATGTGTCATTAGACTCCTATGTGCTTTAGATAGTTTCATAGTTACCTGACTTTGGTTCGAAAAGTAAAGGCTGTTGGTCATTGAGCTGGTCATATGACACACTGCTTGTTAACAATAGTGTGCTCCCAGATTCTGAAGGCCTTTCAGGACTTGTCCCAAACAAAGAAACCACTTTTTCATTTTGTTTTTGGATTGTTGCTAAAGCATGATGGAAACTCTCTTCAGTAGGTGATGTTAGCTCTGCATGGTGCTGCTTCATATGTAGATCATTAGATGAACTGTGAATGCTGATAATATGCTGTGCAAATCATTAGATGAACTTGGTATAAAAATGTGATTGATCATTACATGTTTATTTATTATGCAATAGTAAATCAATAGCAGAACTAAGAACACTGATCTGTAAGCAGTCAGAAACTTTTTCTATATCAGCAGCATGTACATTCCTTTGATCTAAAAAAAAAAAAAGTTGATAAAATATTGCAAGCAAAAATTACATTTTAAAATGCAAAATTAAAATATAAAAAGTGTAATGCATAAGTTAAATGTAATATAAATGATGGTATCCTTATCTTGAGTCCACTTCCTCATTAATGTTTTGTCAGCACTCACTAAAAGAGAAAACTAAGCTGTTTTGAGTACCATTTTATAAAGTTCTTCAGAAGGTATTGGTTGTAATTTGACAAGATGCTTTCAAAGGTTTCTAAACTTATTTAAGTTTCAGTACTCAGGCAACATTGTTCTGATGAAGGGCTGCACTGTATTGCTGTGAAACATCATTTACTAGACAAAAATGACAGTGCCTAACATTTGGCTTGGCAGTTTTTTTGGTACTGCTGCCAAGGTGGCTGATGACATTTCTCATCACAAACTATTAGGATGGTTCAACATTGATTTTTTTTCCATTACATTGTCAAAGTTTAGTTAGCTTTTCCATTTTTTATCTTTTCTAGAAGTCAGAATCTTTTTATATTTCTATAAATATGGGTGAACAGACTTCAGACAGATCTTTTTGGAGACAGCTTGCCACTCAATGCACCAAACAGAGGGGGAGGATCTAAGTCTAAAAGTATGGTTATTGTTTATTTAGTTTTTTTTTGGCTGCTATACTTGCAAGCATGCCCCTTGTATCAGTGGGTTGAAATCAATCACAATTGAATTTAATGTCCAGCTTTGTTTTAAAAACAAATTATTCCAATACAACTTTTGAGGAGTACACATAATAACTATTATTTCATAAGAAATATCTAGTCATTATTATTTGGTTGTTAATGCATAAATTTAAATAACATACCTGATGTTTCTGAAGAGGGATCACCAAATCAAATCCTGTAAACATATATATATATATATATATATATTCTGCGGCATTTTACATCTGGAGAGACGATCTTTTACCTTTGCAACTTCTTGTGTGCAGGGTTAGTAGCACTTTTCCATGACAAAATTTTAGGAGATTTTAGGAGGTTTTTTAAGGATGAAATGTATGATGTGTGTGTGTGTGTATTTCCTATTCGTTTGTGTGATACGTGTGTGTGTGTGTATTTCCTATTCGTTTGTGTGATACATAGTAAAACATACACAAAACTAAGCATTTATCAAATCAATTATTGTTATTTGATTTTTAAAATAATAAATATCTTGCCAATATGACACAGAAACAATGTTATCAGCTGTGATGTGTCCACAGAAAATGTAATGAAAGTTATCTTTTAATCAAGTAACAACTTGACTGTCATCCCAAAACCTCAAACAACCATTTTTTTTTCAAAGATTTATTTAAAAACATTACAAATGGTTGCTTTTCCATTTTTTTAAAATAAGAAACATTCTTAGAGATGCCTTCATAATGTGTATTCTTTGTGATGGAAATGTACATTATTAGTTCCTATGTGTATCTTATAGATACTAGAGTCATGGTGTGCATTTGAGGTAATGTTTTATTCTTTTATTAGCTAACTTAAATCCTTCTCATAAACAGAGCCAGTAATATATAGGGCAATATAGGTCTATTTGAATGTTTAGTTGACATTTGCTTACTAAAAAATGGCTTTTGGATTGGGGGGGGGGGGATTAGATCTATTCGCGTTTTTTTTTTCATAGCAGAATCTTTTTCAACCATATAGTTTCCCTGGCTTTTACGAGTGAAATAATTTTTACGTCACAGCTGCATGCGAAATATTTTCGTTAAATCTACTGTGGATCTAGACTATTGATCTAAGTCACTAAAATGCGCAGATTTTCTCAAGGCTGTGAGAGAATTATCTTCACTGAATTTACAGTAGATCTAGACTCTAGATCCAAGTCACTAAAATTCGCGGACTTTTCAGGGCTGTGAGAGAAATATCTTCACTATATATATTCTAGTGATTTAGCATAAATCTAGAGTCTAGATCAAAGTCAAGAAAAGTCGCGGACTTTTCACTGCTGTGTGAATATTATCTTCACTAAATTTACAGAAGATCTAGACTCTAATGCTAATTCGCTACAATTCGCGGACTTCAACTCTAAGTCACTAAATTTTGCGGACTTTTCACGGCTGTGTGAGAATTATCTTCACTAGATTCTAGTGATTTCGAGTAAATCTAGAGTCTAGATCTAAGTCACTAAAATTTGCGGACTTTTCGCGGCAGTATGCGAATTATCTTCACTGGATATACCGTAGATCTAGAGTCTAGATCTAAGTCACTAAAATTTGCGGACTTTTCGCGGCAGTATGCGAATTATCTTCACAGGATGTACCGTAGATCTAGAGTCTAGATCTAAGTCACTAAATTTGCGGACTTTTCGCGGCAGTATGCGAATTATCTTCACAGGATGTACCGTAGATCTAGAGTCTAGATCTAAGTCACTAAATTTGCGGACTTTTCGCGGCAGTATGCGAATTATCTTCACAGGATGTACCGTAGATCTAGAGTCTAGATCTAATAAGTCACTAAATTTGCGGACTTTTCGCGGCAGTATGCGAATTATCTTCACATGATGTACCGTAGATCTAGAGTCTAGATCTAAGTCACTAAATTTGCGGGCTTTTCACTTCTTTGTGCTAATTATCTCCACTAGATTCTAAGTGATTTAGCGTAAATCTAGCGTATTTCTAGAGTAATCTAGACATTAGATGTATCGAGATCAATAAATTGACTAAAATTCACTGATTTTTCATGTTAGGTGCGAATTATCTTCACTAGATCTAACTTAAATCTAAATCTAGATACTATTACTAGATACTAGCTAGATCTAGAAGATTTACCGACTTTCCACGCGAAGTCACTCTTACACTTACAAGAAGAAGATTTTAGGTGAGGGAGGGCCCGGAGGGGTGAAGCCTACAAATTAGTCTGGTAATTGCTCTAATAATAGACAATAGTCACTACAGACTAGATCTAGCGGGTCTTTAGTGGTAACAATAAATGGAAACAAACATTTCTACGCTGACTTCAGAAAAATACTGCCAGGTGAAACGCTTGCTTGAGCCAAGGCCATCTTCAATCACGAGGTCGCGCTTCACACGTGGGTGAAAGGCGGTGTAGACGCGTCACTGGTCAGCTCATTAACACAGCCAGCCCGTAAGGTCATGCGATCTGAATGCCTAGTTACGCTGTTGTTGTTTTTCCCCCGCATCTTTAGCAAGAAATAACCAAATTATATTTTTTTTTAAATATTGGGTAAAAATTTTAGGAGAGTGGACAAAATTTTAGGAGACTTTCGGCAATTTTTAGGAGAATTTTAGGATTTTAGGAGACTTTTCATTTTTTAGGAGATTTTAGGAGTTTTTAGGAGCGCTACGAACCCTGTGTGTGACTAAAGAGGCCAATCCTTGATACACTGCTGCGATCGCAGGTTGGGTATATATAATCACCAGGCGCCGTTGCATTTTTACCCTTCTTTCTGCTTCCGTTGTGTATGACATCTGCAATCCGTGACCCTTCCTTTATGCTCTCTCTCCATATATATATATATATATCTGAAAAAATATTATAAACTATGATAATGAATAATGTTTAGTAGTCTAAATAAAGATCTTTTAAAACCATCTATTTTTAGAAATAAAAAGTAAAGTGTTAGCAGGTCAGGAGGCCCTGACTCCGGCTCCAAGTCAGGTCTGGGCCTTTCTGCTAACTAGAATTTATATCACAGTCTGTAGGCAGATGGTAGCACTACTGGGTGGGTTTGATCTGTACATCTCAGTCTGTGACCAAGGAGCTAGAGTTGCCTAAACAACCAGACAGCACAACTAAACTAATTAATCAAATGATGCACATGGGGATGCATTGGGCACACAATGGGAAGAACAGCAGACAACATTGCAAGACTAGACTGGAACCCAGAGAGGAAGAAACAAAACAAATAGAAATAATAGGAATACATAGGGAATTGGGGGGGGGGAGAGTACTATTATTCTCAAATTAAAATGACAACAATAACATGATAAAGCGTAAATCTAGGTATATATTTTTTTATGTTATCAAAATTGAATTTAAATAGATTTAGGACTACATATGATGGAATTATTGTATAGATCTATGAAATTATATTTTAAATGTTTTGATGAAGATTTAAGGTGCTGACAACTTGAAACATTTTTCAATAAAGCTGAATTGAATGTTGAATTTAAATAGATCCAAGCCTAAATCTAGTGGACTAGTCTAGTGTAATGTTGTGTGTTATGAGACTTGTTGCATAGTATCTAGTATGTGCCGGAGGATACACGCAATAAATAACTTAGGTTTTTATAGAAAAGAATTTTATTTATAAATATTTATTATTTAATAGAAATATACGAGGTACAAGGAATGTGACTAGGTAGCCAAGGTCACTGAAGCTGACTGACAGGTTCAAGAAATGGATGAAACTGCGGAAGCGGGCTGGGAGGGAGTCAGGGGGTGGGGTGAAACTGCGCGAGCGGGCAGGGTGAGGGGTGGGGGCGTAGAGCTGGATGCGTGAACAACAGATTGACCAGAGAATGATGACTTCCAGGTGTGAATCTTACTGTAACAGGGGCCAGATGCGTTGCGGAATCAAACAGGTACTCTTGTCGCTGTAGGCCAATGAAGATATGCTTTGACGTGACTATCAGTGCTTGCTAACAGGGAAATGCTTATGCACAAAGTGATTGGGGCGAAAGACTTAGGCTAAAAGCTCACTATAATATAGCTCTTTCATCATAGCAAAAGCTTTTTTTATTAATCGATATTTTTTTTATTTAATTACCATCAGTAATCTAATTACCATTGATGTAACCTGATAGTGCTGTTGCTTACTTCAGTATGCTTAGTCTCTGTTTTGTCAAAGACAGACATTGTCCTGATTATAATACCAATATTACAGTTGGTCTTTTCGGAATAAAATGCGCTAAAAAATCAATTTTCTTCTAAATTAAGTCTCTATTGAAGTGTGCCTAATTTTCCGCCTTGTCAAAAAGTGCCCGATTTCCCGGTTCCTAAATTTCCGGGTGACTAAATTACTGGGAGCTTAAATTTCCAGACACCAGTCGATTGTGAGTCAAAAAGAATAAAATCATATTTTAGTATTACATCACATATGCTAATAGAAGAGCTGATTTTGTCACCCAGCTCTGCAAGAGTTTATAGTGCTTTGTTAACAGCGCTTAATAAATTTAATTATTATTTTATAGTTATTTGCAGGAGCTTGCAACCCTATCCTAACCCTAAGAGTACTTAAACCGTTAATATGAACATTATGCCTATATTTAGAGGCAAAATGTCGATTTCGCACATTAACGTAACCGATAGCTAATCAGTTAATGAGCAGATAAGCTAGCTTAAATATATAGCTCCTCCTTCGTAACTTAAGATGAGATTATTTCCCATTTTCTATGAATTTGAAGATGGCTATGGAGTCCAATTTTTTACTTTAAAAAGCCGACCTCCTAGACGGCATTGGTAACTTGGGTTTGCTGCAGATATGCCTGCTTCTTTTCTCACTTTCCGTTTTTTTTATTCTTAGATCTACGTTTTTTGTTGATTACCGAGCTCCTTGCCTTATATCATGAAACACGACACTCACGGCCTCAGGCAATGAGAAAGGATCGTTTCCCTCACACACCTTGAGAGAACTCTTAAGGGTATCTTTGTAATTTTTTGTTGACCCTCCAACGTTATTGCTGCTGTGGCATGGATACTGTTTATCTGTGACAACTTAAGGATTTCAACGTATGTTATGTGGTCAAGCCAATAAACCAAATGGATTATTCTCTAATGCAACTCTAATGTTTGCTTATGCACCAACTATGTCCAACCTAATTCAAAGATTAGCTAGGTAATGTGAATATTTACGGATTTTAAGCTTTAGCGGGCTTGCAATTGTCTCCTCTACCACCTTAAAATCATTTTCAAAACTAAAATGTACTAAAATGCTGGTACCAGTTAATTTACTTTTGTCTGGTCCCCTGTCTGGCTGAGATGTATTTGATATTAAACTGTTTTTTAGCCCTGAGTTGTCACATTCTTTTAATTGGTTGTGTCGTGTGGTGCAGTTTGCAGAGTGCCTGGGTAGTGAGAAACGTAACAATATATATATATATATATATATAAATATCTTTGCCAGTGCTACAAAGCCAAGCAGCGTAATGATTTATACGTAGATTACCAGTGTATAATAGAGATATTGAGAAACAAGGTAGACTTAGACCAAACCTAATTTAATGATCCAGATATAGTTCATTTTTTGTTTGTTTTCAAGACTTTGCAGCCATCTTCGTGTACATATAAGATTACATTGTGCAAAAGTTTGAATATTGAGTCTTTAGAAAAGGGGAATATGTTTATCTTCATGCATAGTGAAAATGAGATTGAATGAATTCTTGTGAATACAATGACTTTGTGCTTTTTTTTAGTCAAATTATCAAATATTTGGTCACGAAGTAACATTTTGTTTACACTACATATGATTATATTGTGATTCTTCTCCTTTTACCATGTTTGTTTGACTCATACAAAATAATTGATTTAATAGAGAAAACTTTTTCAAAGTGTTATTATAAAAATTAAAGTGAGTTTACTACTTAGAAAACTTAGTAGTTGGGCTTCTAAGATTGTAATTGGTTAACTTATAATCCTTTTTTAATTGCTCTTTTTATGGTCACTAATAGAAGTTATTGTAAACTGGTATGCTCCCCCTAACATCCTCCAAAACTTAGTCATCATTGAGACTGAAACATTACCATTCTACATCTAATCATTGACACTAACACATAACCATTCTCAGTCTAATCATTGACAGTAACACAATACCATTTTCAATCTTATCATTGACACTAACACATTACCATTCTCAATGTAATCATTGACACTAAGTCATTACCATTCTTAATCTTATCATTGACACTAAGACATTATATTCTAAATCTAATCATTGACATAACATTCTCAATGTAATCATTGACACTAACACATTATCATTCTCAATGTAATCATTGACACTAAAACATTACCATTCCTAATCTAATCATTGACACTAAGACATTATCATTCTCAATGTAATCATTGACACTAAGTCATTAACATTCTTAATCTAATTATTGACACTAAGTCATTACCATTCTTAATCAAATCATTGACACTAAGTAATTACCATTCTCAATCTAATCATTGACGCTAAGGCATTACCATTCTCAATCTAATCATTGACACTAATAAATTACCATTTTTAATCTAATCATTGACATAACATTATTAATGTAATTGTTGACACTAAGACATTACCATTCTAAAGTCATCATTGACACTTAAACATTACTATTCTCAATCTCATCATTGACACTAAAACATTACCATTCTCAATCTAATCATTGACACTAAAACATTACCATTTTCAATGTTATCATTGACACTAAGACATTACCATTCTCACTGTTATCATTGGCACTAAGACATTACTATTCTCAATGTAATCATTGAAACTAAGACATTAACATTCTCAATCTAATCATTGACGCTAAGGCATTACCATTCTCAATCTAATCATTGACACTAATAAATTACCATTCTTAATCTAATCATTGACATAACATTATTAATGTAATTGTTGACACTAAGACATTACCATTCTAAAGTCATCATTGACACTTGAACATTACCATTCTCAATCTCATCATTGACACTAAAACATTACCATTCTCAATCTAATATTGACACTAAGTCATTATTATTTTCAATCTAATCATTGACAATAAGACATTACCAGTCTCAATGCAATCATTGACACTAACACATTACCATTCTCAAAGTCATCATTGACACTAAAACCTTACCATTCTCAATCTAATCATTGACACTAACACATTACCATTTTCAATGTTATCATTGACAGTAAGACATTACCATTCTCACTGTTATCATTGGCACTAAGACATTACTATTCTCAATTTAATCATTGACACTAAGACATTGCCATTCTCAATCTAATCATTGACAATAAGACATTACCATTCCTAATGTAATCATTGACACTAACACATTAAAATGCTCAAACTTATCATTGACACAAACACATTACCATTCATAATCTTATCATTAAAACGAACTCATTATAATTCTCAATCTAATCGTTGACACTTAGACATTACCATTCTAAATCTAATTATTGACACTAAGACATTACTATTCTCAATCTAATCATTGACACTAAAACATTACCATTTTCAATCTAATCATTGACAATAACACATCACCATTTTCAATGTTTTCATTGACACTAAGTCGTTGCCATTCTCAATCTAATCATTGACACTAACACATTACCATTCTCCATCTAATCATTGACACTAACACATTACCATTCTCAATGTAATCATTGACACTAAGTCATTACCATTCTTAATCTAATCATTGACATAACATTCTCAATGTAATCATTGACACTTAGACATTACCATTCGCAATGTAATCATTGACACTAAAACATTACCATTCTCAATCTAATCATTGACACTAACACATTGCCATTTTCAATGTTTTCATTGACACTAAGTCATTACCATTCTTAATCTAATCATTGACACTCCTAAACACATTACCATTCTCCGTCTAATCATTGACAATAAATTATTACTATTCTCAATGTAATCATTGACACTAAAACATTACCATTCTTAATCTAATCATTGACACAAAGACATTACCATTCTCAATCTAATAATTGACACTAAGACATTACCATTCTTACTGTCATTATTGGCACTATGACATTACCATTCCCAATGTAAACATTGACTATAAGACATTATCATTCTCACTGTTATCATTGACACTAAGACATTACCATTCTTAATATAATCATTAATACTAAGACATTACCAGTGTCAATAAAATAATTGACAATAAGAAATTACAATTCTCAATCTAATCATTGACACTAAGACAATACTATTCTCAATCTAATGATTGACACAAACACATTACCATTCTCAATCTAATCATTGACACTAAGACATTTTCATTCTCAATCTAATCATTGACACTAATACATTACCATTCTCAATGTAATCATTGACACTAACACATTACCATTCTCAATGTAATCATAGACACTAACACATTACCATTTTCAAAGTCATCATTGACACTAAAACTTTACCATTCATAATCTTTTCATTGACACTATCACATTATAATTCTCAATCTAATCATTGACACTAAGACATTACCATTCTCAATGTAATCATTAACACTAACACATTACCATTTTCAAAGTCATCATTGACACTAAAACTTTACCATTCTTAATCTAATCATTGACACTAACACATTACCATACTCTATCTAATCATTGACACTAAGACATTACCATTCTCAATCTAATCATTGACACTAAGACATTACCATTCTCAATGTAATCATTGACACTAACACATTACCATTTTCAAAGTCATCATTGACACTAAAACTTTACCATTCATAATCTTTTCATTGACACTAACACATTATAATTCTCAATCTAATCATTAACACTAACACATTACCATTTTCAAAGTCATCATTGACACTAAAACTTTACCATTCTTAATCTAATCATTGACAGTAACACATTACCATTCTCTATCTAATCATTGACACTAAGACATTACCATTCTCAATCTAATCATTGACACTAAGACATTACCATTCTGAATGTAATCATTGACACTAACACATTACCCTTTTCAAAGTCATCATTGACACTAAAACTTTACCATTCATAATCTTTTCATTGACACTAACACATTATAATTCTCAATCTAATCAATGACACTAAGACATTACCATTCTGAATGTAATCATTGACACTAACACATTACCATTTTCAAAGTCATCATTGACACTAAAACTTTACCATTCTTAATCTAATCATTGACATAACATTCTTAATTTAATCATTGTCACTTAGACATTACCATTGTCAATGTAATAATTGACACTAAGTCATTACCATTCTCAATCTAATTATTGACACTAAAACATTACCATTCTCAATCTCATCATTGACACTAAAACATTACCAGTCTCAATGTAATCATTGACACTAAGTCATTACCATTCTTAATCTAATCATTGACTTAACATTCTTAATGTAATCATTAACACTAAGACATTACCATTCTCAATCTAATCATTGACACTAGGTCATTATTATTCTTAATCTAATCATTGACACTAAGACATTACCATTCTCACTGTCATCATTGGCACTAAGACATTACTATTCTCAATGTAATCATTGGCACTAAGACATTACCATTCTCAATGTAATTATTGACAATAAAACATTAACATTCTTAATCTAATCATTGACATAACATTCTCAACATAACCATTGACACTTAGACATTACCATTCTTAATGTAATCATTGATACTAAGACATTACCAGTGTCAATGAAATAATTGACAATAAGAAATTACCATTCTCAATCTAATCATTGACACTAAGACAATACTATTCTTAATCTAATGATTGACACAAACACATTACCATTCTCAATCTAATCATTGACACTAAGACATTTTCATTCTCAATCTAATCATTGACACTAAGACATTACCATTCTCAATGTAATCATTGACACTAACACATTACCATTTTCAAAGTCATCATTGACACTAAAACTATACCATTCTTAATCTAATCATTGACACTAACACATTATAATTCTCTATCTAAAAATTGACACTAAGAAATTACCATTCTCAATCTAATCATTGACACTAAGACATTACCATTCTCAATGTAATCATTGACACTAACACATTACCATTTTCAAAGTCATCATTGACACTAAAACTTTACCATTCATAATCTTTTCATTGACACTAACACATTATAATTCTCAATCTAATCATTGACACTAAGACATTACCATTCTCAGTGTAATCATTGACACTAACACATTACCATTTTCAAAGTCATCATTGACACTAAAACTTTACCATTCTTAATCTAATCATTGACACTAAGTCATTACCATTCTTAATCTAATCATTGACTATACATTCTTAATGTAATCATTGACACTAAGACATTACCATTCTCAATCTAATCATTGACACTAGGTCATTACCATTCTTAATCTAATCATTGACACTAAGACATTACCATTCTCAATCTAATCATTGACACTAAGACATTACCATTCTCAATCTAATCATTGAAACTAACACATTACCATTCTCAATGTAATCATTGACAATAAGACATTAACATTCTCAATGTAATCATTGACACTAAAACATTACTATTCTCAATATAATCATTGAAACTAACACATTTCCATTTTCAATGTTATCACTGACACTAAGTCATTACCATTCTTAATCTAATCATTGATACTAAGTCAGTACCATTCTTAATCTAATCATTGACATAACATTCTCAATGTAATCATTGACATTTAGACATTACCATTCTCAATGTAATCATTGACACTAAAACATTACCATTCTCAATGTAATCATTGACACATAACATTACCATTCTTAATGTAATCATTGACACTAAGACATTATTATTCTCAATGTAATCAATAACACTAAAAAATTACAATCCTTTATCTAATCTTTGACACTAAGACATTACCATTCTCAATGTAATCATAGACAATAAGATCTTACCATTCTCAATGTAATTATTGACACTAAGTCCTTACCATTCTTAATTTAATCATTGACATACCATTCTCAATGTAATCATTGACACTTAGACATTAACATTCTTAATGTAATCATTGACACTAAAACTTTACCATTCATAATCTTTTCATTGACACTATCACATTATAATTCTCAATCTAATCATTGACACTAAGACATTACCATTCTCAATGTAATCATTAACACTAACACATTACCATTTTCAAAGTCATCATTGACACTAAAACTTTACCATTCTTAATCTAATCATTGACACTAACACATTACCATACTCTATCTAATCATTGACACTAAGACATTACCATTCTCAATCTAATCATTGACACTAAGACATTACCATTCTCAATGTAATCATTGACACTAACACATTACCATTTTCAAAGTCATCATTGACACTAAAACTTTACCATTCATAATCTTTTCATTGACACTAACACATTATAATTCTCAATCTAATCATTAACACTAACACATTACCATTTTCAAAGTCATCATTGACACTAAAACTTTACCATTCTTAATCTAATCATTGACAGTAACACATTACCATTCTCTATCTAATCATTGACACTAAGACATTACCATTCTCAATCTAATCATTGACACTAAGACATTACCATTCTGAATGTAATCATTGACACTAACACATTACCCTTTTCAAAGTCATCATTGACACTAAAACTTTACCATTCATAATCTTTTCATTGACACTAACACATTATAATTCTCAATCTAATCAATGACACTAAGACATTACCATTCTGAATGTAATCATTGACACTAACACATTACCATTTTCAAAGTCATCATTGACACTAAAACTTTACCATTCTTAATCTAATCATTGACATAACATTCTTAATTTAATCATTGTCACTTAGACATTACCATTGTCAATGTAATAATTGACACTAAGTCATTACCATTCTCAATCTAATTATTGACACTAAAACATTACCATTCTCAATCTCATCATTGACACTAAAACATTACCAGTCTCAATGTAATCATTGACACTAAGTCATTACCATTCTTAATCTAATCATTGACTTAACATTCTTAATGTAATCATTAACACTAAGACATTACCATTCTCAATCTAATCATTGACACTAGGTCATTATTATTCTTAATCTAATCATTGACACTAAGACATTACCATTCTCACTGTCATCATTGGCACTAAGACATTACTATTCTCAATGTAATCATTGGCACTAAGACATTACCATTCTCAATGTAATTATTGACAATAAAACATTAACATTCTTAATCTAATCATTGACATAACATTCTCAACATAACCATTGACACTTAGACATTACCATTCTTAATGTAATCATTGATACTAAGACATTACCAGTGTCAATGAAATAATTGACAATAAGAAATTACCATTCTCAATCTAATCATTGACACTAAGACAATACTATTCTTAATCTAATGATTGACACAAACACATTACCATTCTCAATCTAATCATTGACACTAAGACATTTTCATTCTCAATCTAATCATTGACACTAAGACATTACCATTCTCAATGTAATCATTGACACTAACACATTACCATTTTCAAAGTCATCATTGACACTAAAACTATACCATTCTTAATCTAATCATTGACACTAACACATTATAATTCTCTATCTAAAAATTGACACTAAGAAATTACCATTCTCAATCTAATCATTGACACTAAGACATTACCATTCTCAATGTAATCATTGACACTAACACATTACCATTTTCAAAGTCATCATTGACACTAAAACTTTACCATTCATAATCTTTTCATTGACACTAACACATTATAATTCTCAATCTAATCATTGACACTAAGACATTACCATTCTCAGTGTAATCATTGACACTAACACATTACCATTTTCAAAGTCATCATTGACACTAAAACTTTACCATTCTTAATCTAATCATTGACACTAAGTCATTACCATTCTTAATCTAATCATTGACTATACATTCTTAATGTAATCATTGACACTAAGACATTACCATTCTCAATCTAATCATTGACACTAGGTCATTACCATTCTTAATCTAATCATTGACACTAAGACATTACCATTCTCAATCTAATCATTGACACTAAGACATTACCATTCTCAATCTAATCATTGAAACTAACACATTACCATTCTCAATGTAATCATTGACAATAAGACATTAACATTCTCAATGTAATCATTGACACTAAAACATTACTATTCTCAATATAATCATTGAAACTAACACATTTCCATTTTCAATGTTATCACTGACACTAAGTCATTACCATTCTTAATCTAATCATTGATACTAAGTCAGTACCATTCTTAATCTAATCATTGACATAACATTCTCAATGTAATCATTGACATTTAGACATTACCATTCTCAATGTAATCATTGACACTAAAACATTACCATTCTCAATGTAATCATTGACACATAACATTACCATTCTTAATGTAATCATTGACACTAAGACATTATTATTCTCAATGTAATCAATAACACTAAAAAATTACAATCCTTTATCTAATCTTTGACACTAAGACATTACCATTCTCAATGTAATCATAGACAATAAGATCTTACCATTCTCAATGTAATTATTGACACTAAGTCCTTACCATTCTTAATTTAATCATTGACATACCATTCTCAATGTAATCATTGACACTTAGACATTAACATTCTTAATGTAATCATTGACACTAAAACATTACCATTCTTAATCTAATCATTGACACTAAGACATTATCATTCTCAATGTAATCATTGACACTAATTCAATAACATTCTTAATCTAATTAATGACACTAAGTCATTACCATTCTTAATCAAATCATGACACTAAGACATTACCATTCTCAATCTAATCATTGATGCTAAGGCATTACCATTCTCAATCTAATCATTGACAATAATAAATTACCATTCTTAATCTAATCATTGATATAACATTATTATTGTAATTGTTGACACTAAGACATTAATATTCTTAAGTCATCATTGACACTTAAACATTACCATTCTCAATCTCATCATTGACACTAAAACATTACCATTCTCAATCTAATCATTGACACTAAGATATTATTATTTTCAATCTAATCATTTACATTAATACATTACCATTCTCAATGTAATCACTGACACTAAGAAATTACCATTCTATATCTAATCATTGACACTAACACATAACCATTTTCAAAGTCATCATTGACACTAACACATTACCATTCTCAGTCTAATCATTTACACTAACACAATACCATTCTCAATCTTATTATTGACACAAACACATTACCATTCATAATCTTTTCATTGACACTAACACATTAAAATTCTCAATCTAATCATTGACACTAAGATCTTACCATTCTTAATGTAAACATTGACACTAACACATTACCATTCTCAAAGTAATCATTGACATAGCATTCTTAATGTAATCATTGACAATAAGACATTACCATTCTCAATGTAATCATTGACACTAAGACATTATCATTCTCAATGTAATCATTGACACTAAGTCATTAACATTCTTAATCTAATTATTGACACTAAATCATTACCATTCTTAATCAAATCATGACACTAAGACATTACCATTCTCAATCTAATCATTGATGCTAAGGCTTTACCATTCTCAATCTAATCATTGACAATAATAAATTACCATTCTTAATCTAATCATTGATATAACATTATTAATGTAATTATTGACACTAAGACATTACCATTCTAAAGTCATCATTGACACTTAAACATTACCATTCTCAATCTCATCATTGAAACTAAAACATTACCATTCTCAATCTCATCATTGACACTAAAACATTACCATTCTCAATGTAATCATTGACACTAAGTCATTACCATTTTCAATCTTATCATTGAAACTAACACATTACCATTCTCAATATAATCATTGACACTAATATATTACTATTCTCAATGTAATCATTGACACTAAAACATTACCATTCTTAATCTAATCATTGACACAAAGACATTACCATTCTCAATCTAATCATTGACACTAAGACATTACCATTCTTACTGTCATTATTGGCACTATGACATTACCATTCCCAATGTAAACATTGACTATAAGACATTACCATTCTCACTGTTATCATTGACACTAAGACATTACCATTCTTAATATAATCATTGATACTAAGACATTACCAGTGTCAATGAAATAATTGACAATAAGAAATTACAATTCTCAATCTAATCATTGACACTAAGACAATACTATTCTCAATCTAATGATTGACACAAACACATTACCATTCTCAATGTAATCATTGACACTAAGACATTTTCATTCTCAATCTAATCATTGACACTAAGACATTACCATTCTCAATGTAATCATTGACACTAACACATTACCATTTTCAAAGTCATCATTCACACTAAAACTTTACCATTCTTAATCTAATCATTGACACTAACACATTATAATTCTCTATCTAAACATTGACACTAAGACATTACCATTCTCAATCTAATCATTGACACTAAGACATTACCATTCTCAATGTAATCATTGACACTAACACATTACCATTTTCAAAGTCATCATTGACACTAAAACTTTACCATTCATAATCTTTTCATTGACACTAACACATTATAATTCTCAATCTAATCATTGGCTTAACATTCTTAATGTAATCATTGACACTAAGACATTACCATTCTCAATCTAATCATTGACACTAGGTCATTATCATTCTTAATCTAATCATTGACACTAAGACATTACCATTCTCAATCTAATCATTGACACTAAGACATTACAATTCTCAAAGTAATCATTGACATAGCATTCTCAATGTAATCATTGACAATAAGACATTAACATTCTCAATGTAATCATTGACACTAAAACATTACCATTCTCAATCTAATCATTGACACTAACACATTTCCATTTTCAATGTAATCATTGACACTAAGACATTACCATTCTCAATCTAATCATTGACACTAGGTCATTACCATTCTTAATCTAATCATTGACACTAAGACATTACCATTCTCAATCTAATCATTGACACTAAGACATTACCATTCTCAATCTAATCATTGACACTAACACATTACCATTCTTAAAGTAATCATTGACATAGCATTCTCAATGTAATCATTGACAATAAGACATTAACATTCTCAATGTAATCATTGACACTAAAACATTACCATTCTCAATCTCATCATTGACACTAAAACATTACCATTCTCAATGTAATCATTGACACTAAGTCATTACCATTCTTAATCTAATCATTGACTTAACATTCTTAATGTAATCATTAACACTAAGACATTACCATTCTCAATCTAATCATTGACACTAGGTCATTATTATTCTTAATCTAATCATTGACACTAAGACATTACCATTCTCACTGTCATCATTGGCACTAAGACATTACTATTCTCAATGTAATCATTGGCACTAAGACATTACCATTCTCAATGTAATTATTGACAATAAAACATTAACATTCTTAATCTAATCATTGACATAACATTCTCAACATAACCATTGACACTTAGACATTACCATTCTTAATGTAATCATTGATACTAAGACATTACCAGTGTCAATGAAATAATTGACAATAAGAAATTACAATTCTCAATCTAATCATTGACACTAAGACAATACTATTCTCAATCTAATGATTGACACAAACACATTACCATTCTCAATGTAATCATTGACACTAAGACATTTTCATTCTCAATCTAATCATTGACACTAAGACATTACCATTCTCAATGTAATCATTGACACTAACACATTACCATTTTCAAAGTCATCATTCACACTAAAACTTTACCATTCTTAATCTAATCATTGACACTAACACATTATAATTCTCTATCTAAACATTGACACTAAGACATTACCATTCTCAATCTAATCATTGACACTAAGACATTACCATTCTCAATGTAATCATTGACACTAACACATTACCATTTTCAAAGTCATCATTGACACTAAAACATTACCATTCTCAATCTAATCATTGACACTAACACATTTCCATTCTCAATCTAATCATTGACACTAACACATTACCATTCTTAAAGTAATCATTGACATAGCATTCTCAATGTAATCATTGACAATAAGACATTAACATTCTCAATGTAATCATTGACACTAAAACATTACCATTCTCAATCTAATCATTGACACTAACACATTTCCATTTTCAATGTTCTCATTGACACTAAGTCATTACCATTCTCAATGTAATCATTGACACTTAGACATTACCATTCCCAATCTAATCATTGACACTAAGACATTACCATTCTCAATGTAATCATTGACACTAACACATTACCATTTTCAAAGTCATCATTGACACTAAAACTTTACCATTCATAATCTTTTCATTGACACTAACACATTATAATTCTCAATCTAATCATTGACACTAAGACATTACCATTCATAATGTAATCATTGACACTAACACATTACCATTTTCAAAGTCATCATTGACACTAAAACTTTACCATTCTTAATCTAATCATTGACACTAAGTCATTACCATTCTTAATCTAATCATTGACTTAACATTCTTAATGTAATCATTGACACTAAGACATTACCATTCTCAATCTAATCATTGACACTAGGTCATTACCATTCTTAATCTAATCATTGACACTAAGACATTACCATTCTCAATCTAATCATTGACACTAAGACATTACCATTCTCAATCTAATCATTGACACTAACACATTACCATTCTCAAAGTAATCATTGACATAGCATTCTCAATGTAATCATTGACAATAAGACATTAACATTCTCAATGTAATCATTGACACTAAAACATTACCATTCTCAATCTAATCATTGACACTAACACATTTTCATTTTCAATGTAATCATTGACACTAAGACATTACCATTCTCAATCTAATCATTGACACTAATCATTACCATTCTTAATCTAATCATTGACATAACATTCTCAATGTAATCATTGACACTTAGACATTACCATTCTAAATGTAATCATTGACACTAAAGCATTGCCATTCTCAATGTAATCATTGACACTAAAACATTACCATTCTTAATCTAATCATTGACACTAAGACATTACCATTCTCAATGTAATCACTGACAAAATGACATTACCATTCTCAATGTAATCATTGACACTAAGTCATTACCATTCTTAATCTAATCATTGACATAACATTTTTAATGTAATCATTGTCACTTAGACATTACCATTGTCAATGTAATCATTGACACTAAGTCATTACCATTCTCAATCTAATTATTGACACTAAAACATTACCATTCTCAAAGTAATCATTGACATAGCATTCTCAATGTAATCATTGACACTAACACATTACTACTCTCAAAGTCATCATTGACACTAAGACATTACCATTCTCAATCTAATCATTGACACTAAGACATTACCATTCTCACTGTCATCATTGGCACTAAGACATTACTATTTTCAATGTAATCTTTGACACTAAGACATTACCATTCTCAATCTAATCATTGACACTAGGTCATTACCATTCTTAATCTAATCATTGACACTAAGACATTACCATTCTCAATCCAATCAATAACACTAAGTCATTACCATTCTCAATGTAATCATTGACACTAACTCATTACCATTTTCAATGTTTTCATTGACATAAGTCATTACCATGCTCAATCTAATCATTGACACTAAGACATTACAGAAAGTAAAAATCCCAGTCTTCACCAGAATTCAAACCTGAAACCCCTGGTTCAGAAGCTAGCAACTTTACCACTCGGCCACCACACCTCCTACCTAATTTGACATTCTTTCTGATAATTAAGTAATAAAATGTATTCTTTGTAACAATTGGTCATAGCTAGAAGTTAGGCCTTTCTTAAAATTATACAGTTTTGTCTGACATGGTAGTTATCTTCTAATTCTTTTTTTTTTTTGGTGTCATTAATGTACTTAGTTTGTAGCTCCTTTTCCATATTTCATTGACCTCAGTAGATATCATGCAGAATGTCAAACTTTTTTTAGGTGGCATGCAATACAATAAAAAGCTATAGTATAATGATCTTGGCACAAACATTTTTTTTTGTTTTAATTTTCTAAAAGGTCAATAGCAAATATTCTTTTTTTATGCTTTGCTAAGCCTACTTAGCATACTTTATAAAAGTTCATAATTTGACTATGGTGAGTAATGCTTATAATATTAGCTTTTACTTGCATCAAAGTAAATCAGAAATTATTTTTTTTAAATCAAATGTTGATTTAACATGATCATCAATTTAGTTGCTCAGAAAAGATTAAAATGTAAAAAGAATGCCTTTTAGAATTTGCAATCTATATGGCAGATGATGTAAATGTCATCTGTTTCTGTGGCCTACTGTTATAAAGGTATCATATGGCCAGCACAACGACCAACCTTCTTTACTTTCCCCAACTAATGTCAGATACCCATTAGAATTGCACTGACCCAAGGCATTCTAAAATCCTGAAATTCAAAAGCAATCTTCAACAAGATTTGAACCTGAAAACCCTTAGCTCTAAAGCAACTGCACTTAACCACTTAGCAACCCCCCTCAACCACCCATGATTAAAAATGTCAAATGTTCTATTATGAATCAGCACATCATCATTTGCAGAGAGAATTGCTGCCAATCTTTTGCCTATACAGGAAATAGCTAGCCAAAGTAAAATAGAGATGACTTTATCCAGAATTTTAAACTTTGGCTGTATTTCTTGGCCAATGTGCATTGTAACAAGCTAATTCAGGAACTGGCTTATACTGTATACTTATATGTAAATATTATATATATATATATATTTGTATATATATATATCACTATTTTAGACTAAAATTACAATACAATTTTATTTCATTCACTATGTCATTATGTTATAGAGTGTTTACCTGGCCCAGCATCCTCCTCCATTTGCAGCATTACATGTACTGTAATCTTCAGAGGCCGAAAGACTTTTTCCAGTGATGTAAGCCTCAGGAGAATCATATGTGCTTGGATAATGGCAGATGTGAACAGAATCACTTTTGCATAACACTTTCCAAAATGCAAAATCTATTTAAATATATTAATATATGCTTTTACTTTAAAAAAAAGCTCATAATAACATACTTATTCTTTTAAAAGTTTCATAGAAGTTATTACATGCTAGATATCCTTATATGTTCACCTAGTTCACAAGCTAGCAGAGTTGTTTGTTAGGAAGTTGATTAGGTCTTTCCAAACTCAGAAAACCACTTTCAAAACTTAATGAATAGTGAACAATAGATAAGTTACATCTAAAATAAAAATGCCAACAAAAGAGCTATTCAGTCTTTAGATGGGAATCCACAGGCACAAGGCACAGAGGAAGACCAAAAAGAATAGGACAACACAATCTTCATATCTTCTATATTACAGGCATTACTTCAAAAGAGAATATAATTATCTCCTATGCATTTCATGATCAAGCTAGTCATGCATGTTAATAAGCTTATTAAACTCTACTTAGTCATTGTTTTTCCTGGCTGATTCAGGCATCCCATTGTATATATATGTTTCTATCTCATCATCACTAGCTTTTGCAAAAGAAACGTAACCAACATACCCAATAGCATAAAATAGATTAGCTAATTTTTTATCTTTTAAGATGTCATGAGCAATATCCCATCCTCCATCATGTGCTATAATTAAAATGTTTTTGAAAGCCATTTAAATCTAATGCATTTCTTAAAGTCTGCAAAGAGAGAGAAAACACAGATGTGTAATAAATGTTGTATGCAGGCCTTCTAACAGAACAAAAAATTTCAAAAACAAAGATAGAGTTAAATAAAAATATATTTATATTATGAACTAAATTGTGTATGTAATAGAAAGACCAACAAAAACAGTCGAGAGAAAACCAATACATAAGAACATGGAAAGTGTAGGTGCAGCTACGGAAACTTACCCCAATGTAGACTATTGTTAAATTATGCCTTCTTTTAGCTCCAGTAATCCATCAAACAATGTAAGCTGTCAGAGAAACATTTGTATAAGGATTATGTGTGCCTTGACCAATCCAACCAGAAAATGCCCAAGTAAGGCCATACAATTTAATATTTTGATTTCTCTGCAGCAAAATAAAATATATTAAAATTTAATATAATAAACAGTTTGATAACTATTTTATTTTAACACATTGTATTCATCTTATGCTACATTTTACAGTTTTTGGATGATTGGTTACATAATGCACCAAATACCTTTTTGGCTTTAACCATAAGCCACAATTCATATCCTCTCTCATAGTTCTCTTCATTGCTATTGTGCATGTGGGATGCTTCAGTTCCATCTGAAAAAATATTAAGGGATACATAGATGTTATTTTTTAAAAAGTGTTCTTCTGATGTAAGATATAGATCTTTTTACAGAGCTGTTGGGTGTTTGAGGTGTCCCTATCTCTACACAAAAAAAATGCAATTAATTCTCAGAAAAAAGGACTATTTGCTTATCAAATATTTATCTGATGATCAAAGAAAAACTCAAATCCCTTTAAAAAGTTTGTACAAATGCACATCTCCCAGTATATCAGAAAAACTGTGTTGCCACTCTTTAATGGTGCTTCACACATTGAGCATGTTTGTATTTTATACACCACATTAGATTACTATTGCTTTATGCCTGTGAAATATGGAAAGTATATCACCTGAAATACATCATGAATTAACTACATTTGCTGGGTATTTTAGTGAAGAAATTGTGGTTCAGAGAAACGCACTGCATGTGTCTAATGTCATTGCTGCCCAAGGCTGTCCTACTGATGGCTAGTATTCTTTTTCTGTAACTGTCCCTAACAATAGCGTTGTTGCTAAATTTAAATTTACCTTATTTGTGTTAGACACAATCAACTGAAAAATAAGAATAAGAATCCATTCGAGATTTAAGTCTCAACTTTGAGATCTTTGACTGTTTGGCGGATCTTAAAATAATTACTGTAAATAAAACCAAACAAACTGCACATGTGTAGTAAATGCCTCTCCTCTTGTTTCTGATTTGTCTTTTCATTGTTGTTAATTAGTCATCTGTTCTTGAACCAGTTTCCACTGTGTAGTAGTCTTTTCGCTCAACAGCACATCCTTAATGACATAATCAAAAACCAACATGACCATCCTAAGGAACACGTCAGAAATGTCATCTTGAGGAAGAAGAGACTGCTGGCAGAAAAGCCTGATACCAAATATTGAGTTGCTGCTGCTGAGAATTTCGCAGTCGACAGACACACTGAGAAAAAAAAACATGTTTGGATTTTGGGAGTTATTAGAGAACATGGCTTTACATTACATATCTTGATTCTTAACTTGCTTCATATGTCTCGCTTTTCGAGCAATAATAATGGTCAGTTCAACTTGTTTTGTCTTCATCCTAAAAGCTGCAATACAAAGAAGAATATCAGAACTACTCGATAAGCGATCATCAGCAGCTTGTCCATCGCAACGAAAATCAATGCATTAGTATATTTAGTAAAGTTATTGACAGTTTCAGCAGCCAAACATTTGCAGTTTTCGTTTGATCGAATGTAGGGAAGCACGGTCCTCACTGATAAAGTTAACAATGAATGTGTACATTGAAGATTTTGTTCACGTTTTTAGTTTGTTTTTTTATTTCATGAATAAATAGAGTATTTAATGTTTACTGTTGAGGCTAAGACTTTGAGCCATGGTTAGCAGCTTGCACTCTGTGAAAAATCCTGAGGGCGCCCATGCCCATGGCTAGATCATCCAGATGATAGATTTAGATATAATAATAGTAATACAGATACTGTGAGATAGAATATATTCTAGATCTAAATCTACATTAGATAAGATAATAAAATCTAATCTAAACTTGTCCTCTAGTCTACTAGTGCCTCAAGGTCAATATTCTAGACCTAGATTTCTCTATATATAATAATAATTTAACTTATGAGTAATAGAGTCTAGAGATCCATATAGACATAGACTATCTACTAGATCTAGATTAACTAGATATGATATTGATAATCTATCTAGACGTCTAGAGTCTAGATCTACTAAAATCTACTTACGGTAAAATCATCGTTAACTAGAATAGAAACAATAGTTACTAGATTTACTAGAGTAGATTTTACTACTACTACTACTACCTACTACTAGTACTTAGTAGTACTACTACTAACTACTAGTACTACTGTACTACTATACTCTTTGACTTAGACAAAATACTAATTATCATTATTATGGTACTAGATTTTACTAGATCTAGAACAGTTTAGACTATTAAGACATTTACCCGTGTTGCTTCATCCGATAAAGATAAATGTTCGCGAACAGACAAAAGAATTTTTAGTTTATTTATTTTTTTAGAATTTTAGTTTGTTTCTTACGCCTCTTTAAAGTTTCAACCTGCGAATGCTGTGAGTGTGAAAGCAAAACACTCGCCATTTTGTTATTTATATACAAAACTATAGATACGAATTTCGGCTAAGTGATAAAGAATTTAGTAAATATACGATTGCTTTCAACTATTACCCAGTAGATCTAGATCTAGATAAGTGCTTTTCAAACCTTTTTCAACAGGTACCGCTCGTCGATATCCAGTAAACTGAAGTAGATATACTTTACTGTCAAAGAATCGAGTTTTTAAAATAAAAACATCACTATAATGAAGATGTTAAAGTCAGGATAGACTAGATATCTTGAAGTAACTGTTTAAAAACGGGCAGTGTATCTGTAACACGCCATTTTTTGGCGCCCCCTCCCCCCTTTTTTATTCTAGGAACAAAAATTGTAATATCATAAATACATTGCGCTCAAATAATAAGAATAACTATAGAGTGTATTACCTAGCTCAAAATATCTACAATATATAGGCCTATTATATAGTCACAATCTAAAACTTCGCTTCTACAAAATGCTAAAGTTTCTCGTGATAAAAAAAGGACTTGCTGTAGCCTATAAGGCTATAACAGTCATTTTTTTAAAGCCGTTTGTGTTCTGACATCTATTGTGTTTCAGATTCACTTATAACAGTTTTGTTTGGCGAAAAATTGATTAGCTATGACTTCTGTTTTAACTAAGAGAACAAAATATCGCATGTCTTTAGGTAAGGTAGGCTATATATAGATAATGTTTTTGCCAAGAGAATCACTTTTGAGATTTATTGAAATACATCATTTAGCCTACATGCTAAAATGCGTACTCAATTATACTAACTATAATGTACCTTAATATTCCATAATAAACTGTAGATCCGTGTTTCTCAAACGTTTACTAGCTGTGAAAACAATTTCATTTGCGCCCCCTTCCCTTTTTTAGCAAGATTTGGTCTAGGGAAGCGCTGAAAGCATCCCAATTGGGATCCGGAACGGTTTAACTCGGTTATAAGGACAAAGAAAAGTAACATACAGACATAATTTTCGCGTTTTTCTTTTAGAAGTAGGCCTAAATGTACAATATATTTTGGAATCCTAATGTACGTAGTAGATGTTCGTTAAAGCTGCTCCGTTTAGACTTTTTTTTAATTTTAATATTGAAACATTCGCTTGTCCAATGTGTAAATTTTTTTTTTAATGTTTTGAATATTTTTTTCAAGTTTATTGCACCCTAGCCCAAACTTCCTCCCAGGACAAGCGGGGATAGTGGAGGGTAGGGAGACCATCGATCATCTGTACTGGACGCATATACCACACAACAAGCCATATCCGTATCCCCTTATTAAACCGGCTAAAACCGATAGCAGACAACATCATATCAGAAGAACAAGCAGGTTTTAGACAAGGTCGCAGCACAACAGAGCAAATCCTAAACCTCAGAATACTCTGTGAGAAATATCTCCAACACCAAGAGAATCTTTTCCATGTCTTTATTGATTTCAAGAAAGCTTCCGATTGAGTAGGCCTATAGCACGGAGCACTCTGGGCGACAATGGAAAAGTACAACATTAATAAAAACATAATCAAAGTTATCCAGAACCTCAACAAGGATGCCACCAGTGCCGTGTACTTCAACAATAATATTGGGGACTGGTTCAAAACCACAGTTGGAGTAAGACAAGGCTGCCTACTGTCACCAACACTCTTCAATATCTTCCTTGAAAGGATAATGGAAGATGCCCTCGAGGGCTATGAAGGTACTGTTAGCATTGGAGGAAGAAGAATTACTAACTTGCGCTTCGCAGATGACATTGACGGCCTAGCAGGGACAGAAGAAGAACTAGCTGACCTGGTGATGCGCATTGACAAGACTGCCGCAGCATATGGCATGCAAATAAATGCCAAAAAAACTCAAATTATGACCAATAGCCATCAGGGCTTTAAAAGAGACATCAGTATTGGAGGTGAAAAGCTAACTAGTGTTAACAGCTTCAAATACCTCGGAGCTATTGTCTCAGATGAGGGAACAAAACCCGAATTATTGGCCCGAATAGCACAGTCCATAGCAGCCCTTTCAAAACTTAAAATAATATGGAAAGATAAGGGCTTAGCCCTCGGCACCAAAATCAGACTGATGCGCTCTCTGGTCATGGCCACATTTTTATATGCTTGCAAGTCGTGGACGTTGAATGCAGAGCTTGAGAGGAGGATCCAAGCAATGGAATTGAGATGCTACAGAAGGATCCTAGGCATCACATTCAAAGACCGCATCACAAACCAAGAAATCAGAGACAGGGTTACTGTAGCGATCGGAGCCCATGATGACCTGCTAACTATTGTGAAAAGACGAAAGCTTAAAACCTTTGGCCACATTAAAAGATCTACGGGGCTCGCAAAGACCTTCCTTCAGGGAACAGTGCCAGGGAAAAGAAGAAGAGGCAGACAGAAAAAGCGATGGGAGGACAACATTAAAGAATGGACAGGCCTGCCATTGAGAGAGGTTCTAAACAAGGGAAAAAAAAGAGAGGAATGGAGAAAGACGGTCGACAAATCTTGCCTGGTGCCCCAACGGTCCAACAGACTAAGGGATAGGTAAAGGTAAATCTTCAAAGTTCACTTCAAAACCAATGTTGTGAACACATTCTCACGACGCTATACAAACATAAACAAGTATCAACTATTTCACCACACTCTGCAACGAATCTTTCAAGAAGAGCTCATAAAGCCTCAACAGAACTAGTTCTTTTCAAAGCCATCAAACTTTATGGAAACCCAACGTCGTATGTTTAAAATTTGGCGCAAGTGACCAAAACAAAAAGTCCAATTTCTACATTTAATGTTGAATGCAAAATCTCATTCATTCTCTTCTATGTTAATGCTTACTTAGGATGCAATGACACACACACACACACACACACACACACACACACACACACACAAAGGTTGAATTGTACTTTTGATTGTAGAGTGCTCAGATAGATGAAAAAATTGAGACATCGATTCTTGGGTATAGAAGATCGTACGACTACAACTTGTCTTTGCTTGAGGCAGATAATTACCACCAAATAGTACGCGTACCCTAGTGCTATTAGAGCATGGAATGGGTTGCCTGAGCTATCCAGGAAAACCAGTGACTTGGCAGAATTTAGGTCATTGACTACATGCATGACGCGTAGGACGTAATCATCTTGTTTTTTGAAGTAACGTCTGTATTATATAAGATAAGGCACGATACCATGTGCATGATTTGATTATAGACCTAGGTTTAGATCCTTTGTATCTAGGAGAGTGGTAGCCATACTCGACTTCAAACATGACTTCATTGGCCTAGGGACACGCGTAGGGCGTAATCATCTATTTGAAGTAGAGTCTGTATTTTATAAGATAAAATACACCCCTCCCCCGGGTTGGCTTGCGGTAAAGAAGGCTTCAGGAAGCAACGTCAAGGAAAAATCAGGAGTGAAGCCCCATAAGTTGGGAGTGTCAACTATAACAACTGAGTTGGTGCTAAATGTAACACGAAGCGTTCCATTGAATTTCACCAGCAAGGTCGAGAGAGGGATTGTGACGCATGGGTCACCCAAAGGCTGGTAATTGGCTGGTAGACCAGAGAATCTCAATGTAGACCTATAGCCTACAAGTGCAACCTTATTTTGAATTGCTGTTCTTTCTACAGCGAATCCTCTACGAAATATATTAGTTATGTTGTTAGTTCATCACTTAGAATGGGAGAGGCTTGCAATATGGACCAGGATCAAACGTGGACCACCTCGATATTATGGAATGTACAGTATTGCCGTAAACCAAATATTTAGTACGCAGTAGTGACTGCCCTTACTTAGTTTCATATCTATGTTCATACATCAATGCACAGAAAACATTTCCCAAGTTAAAGTAATTTTGCGTTTTCGCATATTTTCTTCTAAACTTTGTTCGTTATTCATTTCTGTATGAAATATGGATCGTTTGTGTATTCTAATATAGGCCAGTGGTCTCCATTAGATTCGTGACCATATCGCTAGTGAATTATATCAGATCCCATATGTATTATAGGCTAAGTTTCTGTATTTTTCATTTTCTGTATTGCCAGTAGTTGCTAACAGTGGTTTAGACAAGAACCTGTTTGATGTCTGTTGAAAACAGAGATGTGGGGCTGAATCAAAAGGCAAATACTTCTAAAAAAAAAACATGGACTGCAGCAGTAAATAGGATAATATTAAAGGGAAGCAACTTGGCAGAGTACAAGTATTATCAGATGTCCGATGAAGCTGAAATAGTAAAAAAAAACATTTCTAGGAGACTAGATGCTCTTTGGTGGTACAAAAAAAAAGGGGGCTAATGAAACTTGTAGATGATGTAGCTAAAAAGAACAGCCTCTATCATGCCTTGTTTGAGCAGTGAGATTGCAGCTATATAGTCTTTTATATTAAGTTGCCTGTAGTTCTGCTAATGCGCCCTTTTGGTGCCAGTTACTTATATTAGTGAGTTAATAAGGCTTTTTGAGTATGAAGTTTCAGTATTTCACATAACAGCTACACTTTCCCAGCTGTGACCTACATATAATGTTACATTCAGCAGACATAACAATGGTTCAGCTGTTATCACTTTAGGTTCTTATTCGCCCGCTACGATTTGTCTTAAATTTTCTTTTGGTTTCAAATGTGTAACTTCAGTACTAGTTTATAATTATTGATTTTCATTCAAACTGAGATGTAGTTATAAAGTATTTAGATCAGTGCAGTACATTGTAATGTGCTGGCTGAGAAGTTATGGAACAATGTCAGTATTTCTTAACTTAAAACTTAATCTATTCAACACAAGAAAATATATTAACAAGCAAAACTATAATCTGCGGACATGTCAGTCCATTTATTCAATGATCAACATAGTCAACCAAGGTCACTTAGACCCTTAATTTGAAGCAAACATAAATACATGAAATCTGTGTGTACAGTAACAATGGTCATATTTTAGAGTTCACTTCCAGTAGATCCCACAGGACTGGAAGCAATGCTTGCCACTAACACTAAGACTTTGAACTAGGACTGGATAGGATTTCAATTGAACAAGTGAAACGATCAACTCAACACCTTGGTCCATAAGTTGAACTGTTTTGAACCTGGAGAAATGACTCAATATAATTTGACCAGAAGGCAGATCTGTTTCAACAAAAGCCTGAGTTCTAATTCATAAGTCAACAATATCAAGAAAAAAAAAGTGTCACTTTGTAATTTTACAGAACCAACTGAATGGCCAGAGTCTAATGTACATGATATCACACATTCACCCACACTAGATCTACAGATCAACATATGTTACTATCTAAAAATGTTTGAGAAATATATAAATCAATGTTTCAAAAGGGAAAACAAAAGGTTTAAAAAGCTGCACATTGCCATCCAACTAACAATAGTCAACAAGAGACTGCAGTCTGGAAACATCCAGATCAAACTGGTTTTATTTTTTCTGTTTTTTGGAACATGTGAGAAGAAGTTAAGGAAATTATACACTTTCAATCAGATTACTAACTTAAGTACTAAGAGGCAACATTATCTATTTCTAGGCTCTAATTAGTAATATGATCACTAATATACCAAAACCCCCCTCCATAATGACGGAAATAAAAAGGAACAGATTACGCTGGGCAGGTCACCTTGAAAGAATGTCAGAGAACAGAGGAGCAGCAAAGATTGTTCACAAAACAAACAAAAAGCAGGCACCTCAAAGGTAGGCCACAGTACAGTGGCTTGACGATGTAGAGGCAGATCTAGAACAGCAGGATAGATCAGAATGAAAAGATGTGCTATAGTAGGTCAGGGCCCTCCAAGGGCTGTAGTCCCACCGGGATGGATGAACATAATGACTATTTTAAAGTTAAACTGCCATTATTACAAACTATTGAATTCAAACATGAGAAGGACCAACTGATTTTTATGTTTTTTTTAAAGTGACTGGATTTTTTTTCTACCTTTCCCAATTGAAATGTTTAATTCCCAATTGAAATGTTTAATATACACACCTCACTCATGTATCTAGCAATGGAAAGATGACTAGAAACTTTAAGACCAGAAAGTATTTACCATAAAGACTAAATAATTAAGCCCCAGCTGACTACATAATCAAGTCTCAGTCCCTAGATCAAGGATATGATTTGTCTCTCTTTTCTTTCATCTTCAGTTTTGGAGATCCATCTGTTTCATTAAACTGTTCCTGGAGAAAAGGAAAAAATCAAACAAGTCAAAACTTAAGACATAGAGAGGTATAGAGAATTATCAAATAAATTCTCTAATTCAAAGCAAATGAAAAAAATAAAAAAATAATTAAAGAAATGTGCACCCATATAAAGCAATAGAACACTGCAAGTCAGACATGGTCATGCCTTATTACTGTTACACAAAAACTAACACCTGAATTGTATTACCAGCTTCAGATAAGAAAGATACTATACAACTATTGTAAATTAAAAACACATATGTTTAACATGGCTTTACAATAGATTGATGCTTACTTAATTTGAAGAAGAAAAAAAAAAACTTTGTTTTTCTATTACTTGATTTCTAAATCAAAAGTGTATGTTATTAGTGGACTGTAAGTAATCTATGTACATTGTTGTGGTACTACTAATAGCATTGAATATACAATTAATTTAGTTACATTTTAGTATTTAAAAAATAGTTTAGATGTATGTGTATAAAATAATTTGAAAACAAAAGCTTTTAGACCATGCTTATTTATGTCAATTATTTCACATGTGAAGAATGGTTCTTAGTGAATATAACAAAACCAAAAAATCAGTTTTCTGTCCATAAATGTTTACCTCTGTAAAATAACACAAATTAAACCTTTATGGCAATATCAAAAGGTCCTCAGTGCTTGCAAAACTCTCCTCCAGGGAACAGCACCAGGAAAAAAAAGGAGACAGAGGAAGCAATGGGAACACAACATTAAAGAATGGACAGGCCTGCCAATGAAAGAGATTCTATTAAGAGGAATGGAGAAAGATGGTTGACCTATATTGTGTGGTGCCCCAATAGTTCAACAGACTAAGGGACAGGTGAAGGTGAAAAGTTTACCTTGCTCTTAGAGGAGTGACTCTGTTGTTTAGATTTCTCTTTATAATCTCTCTCTGCATACATTTTGGAGGATCCATTGGCTTCCCCATTTTGTTTACCTACATTTAGTGGAGAAAAAAAAGTTTGGAGCCTTGAGGCAGTGCCTTCATCTCAAAAATATTTGTACAGAAGTGTGTAAAACAAGGAGTTCTAGAATGATTCTATCAATACGTACGTGAAGCTAGATAATGATCCTCACTTTTTCTTCTTTTGGAAAGTTCTGGGTCATAGGTTTCAACAGTGTTCCTGAAGAGAATCACTGGAGTTGATATAATACATTTATAATCTCTCCTAAACTAATTTGATTTCATTGACACTAAGTCATTACCATACTTAATCTAATCATTGACATATTATTCTTAATGTAATCATTGACATATTATTCTTAATGTAATCATTGTCACTTAGACATTACCATTCTCAATCTAATCATTGACACTAAGACATTACCATTATTACTGTCATTATTGGCACTATGACATTACCATTCTCAATGTAATCATTGACTATAAGACATTACCATTCTCACTGTTATCATTGACACTAAGACATTACCATTCTCAATATAATCATTTACACTAATACATTACCATTCTCAATGTAATCATTGACACCAAGACATTACCATTCTCAATCTAATCAATGACACTAAGACATTACCATTCTTACTGTCATTATTGGCACTATGACATACCATTCTCACTGTTATCATTGGCACTAAGACATTACTATTCTCAATTTAATCATTGACACTGACACAATACCATTCTCAATCTCATAATTGACACAAACACATTACTATTCTCAATCTAATCATTGACACTGACACAATACCATTCTCAATCTCATCATTGACACAAACACGTTACTATTCTCAATCTAATCATTGACACTGACACATTACCATTCTAAATCTAATCATTGACACTAACATATTACCATTTTCAAAGTCATCATTGACACTAAAACTTTACCATTCTTAATCTAATCATTGACACTAACACATTACCATTCTCAGTCTAATCATTTACACTAACACAATACCATTCTCAATCTTATTATTGACACAAACACATTACCATTCATAATCTTTTCATTGACACTAACACATTATAATTCTCAATCTAATCATTGACACTAAGACATTACCATTCTCAGTCTAATTATTGACACTAACACATTAACATTCTTAAAGTAATCATTGACATAGCATTCTCAATGTAATCATTGACAATAAGACATTACCATTCATAATGTAATCATTGACACTAAGACATTACCATTCTGAATCTAATCATTGACACTAGATCATTACCATTCTTAATCTAATCATTGACACTAAGACATTACCATTCTCAATCTAATCCTTGACACTAAGTCATTACCATTCTCAAAGTAATCATTGACATAGCATTCTCAATGTAATCATTGACACTAACACGTTACTATTCTCAAAGTCATCATTGACACTAAGACATTACCATTCTCAATCTAATCATTGACACTAAGACATTACCATTCTCACTGTCATCATTGGCACTAAGACATTACTATTCTCAATGTAATCATTGACACTAAGACATTACCATTCTGAATCTAATCATTGACACTTGGTCATTACCATTCTTAATCTAATCATTGACACTAAGACATTACCATTCTCAATCTAATCATTGACACTAAGACATTACCATTCTCAAAGTAATCATTGACATAGCATTCTCAATGTAATCATTGACACTAACACATTACTATTCTCAAAGTCATCATTGACACTAAGACATTACCATTCTCAATCTAATCATTGACACTAAGACATTACTATTCTCAATGTAATCATTGACACTAAGAGATTACCATTCTCAATCTAATTATTGACACTAGGTCATTACCATTCTTAATCTAATCATTGACACTAAGACCTTACCATTCTCAATCTAATCATTGACACTAAGACATTAAAAATCTCAAAGTAATCGTTGACATAGCATTCTCAATGTAATCATTGACACTAACACATTACTATTTTCAAAGTCATCATTGACACTAAGACATTTCCATTCTCAATCTAATCATTAACACTAACACACAACCATTTTTTATGTTTTCATTGAAATTAAGTCATTACTATTCTGAATCAAATCAATATTACTAAGTCATTACCATTCTCAATGTAATCATTGACACTAAGACATTACCATTCTCAATCTCATCATTGACACTAAGACATTACTATTCTCAATCTAATCATTGACACTAAGACCTTACCATTCTCAATCTAATCATTGACATTAACTCATTACAATTTTCAATGTTTTCATTGACATCAACTCATTACCATGCTCAATCTAATCATTGACACTAAGACATTACCATGCTCAATCTAATCATTGACACTAAGACATTACCATTCTCAATCTAATTATTGACACTAAGACATTACCATTCAAAATGTAATCATTGACACTAACACATTACCATTCTCAAAGTCATCATTGACACTAAAACTTTACCATTCTCAATCTAATCATTGACACTAACACATTACCATTCTCAGTCTAATCATTTACACTAACACAATACCATTCTCAATCTTATTATTTACACAAACACATTACCATTCATAATCTTATCATTGACACTAACACATTATAATTCTCAATCTAATCATTGACACTAACACATTACCATTCTCAATATAATCATTGACACTAAGTCATTACCATTCTCAATCTAATCATAGATAATAAGACATTACCATTCTCAATCTAATCATTGACACTAACACATTATAATTCTCAATCTAATCATTGACACTAACACATTACCATGCTCAATCTAATCATTGACACTAAGACATTACCATTCTCAATCTAATCATTGACACTAAGACATTACCATTCAAAATTTAATCATTGACACTAACACATTACCATTTTCAAAGTCATCATTGACACTAAAACTTTACCATTCTTAATCCAATCATTGACACTAACACATTACCATTCTCAGTCTAATCATTTACACTAACACAATACCATTCTCAATGTAATCATTGACACTAACACATTACCATTCTCAAAGTAATCATTGACATAGCATTCTCAATGTAATCATTGACAAAAAGACATTACCATTCTGAATGTAATCATTGACACTAAAACATTACCATTCTCAATCTAATCATTGACACTAACACATTTCCATTGTCAATGTTATCATTGACACTAAGTCATTACCATTCTTAATCTAAGCATTGACACTAAGTCATTACCATTCTTAATCTAATCATTGACATAACATTCTCAATGTATTTGTTGCCACTTATACATTACCATTCTCAATGTAATCATTGACACTAAAACATTACCATTCTCAATGTAATCATTGACACTAAAACATTACCATTCTTAATCTAATCATTGACACTAAGACATTACCATTCTCAATGTAATCACTGACAAAAAGACATTAACATTCTCAATGTAATCATTGACACTAAGTCATTACCATTCTTAATCTTATCATTGACATATTATTCTTAATCTAATCTTTGACACTAAGACATTACCATTCTCAATGTAATCATAGACAATAAGACATTACCATTCTCAATCTAATCATTGACACTAACTCATTACCATTTTCAATGTTTTCATTGACATAAGTCATTACCATGCTCAATCTAATCATTGACACTAAGACATTACCATTCTCAATCTAATCATTGACACTAAGACATTACCATTGAAAATGTAATCATTGACACTAACACATTACCATTTTCAAAGTCATCATTGACACTAAAACTTTACCATTCTTAATCCAATCATTGACACTAACACATTACCATTCTCAGTCTAATCATTTACACTAACACAATACCATTCTCAATGAAATCATTGACACTAACACATTACCATTCTCAAAGTAATCATTGACATAGCATTCTCAATGTAATCATTGACAAAAAGACATTACCATTCTGAATGTAATCATTGACACTAAAACATTACCATTCTTAATCTAATCATTGACATAACATTTTTAATGTAATCATTGTCACTTAGACATTACCATTGTCAATGTAATCATTGACACTAAGTCATTACCATTCTTAATCTAATCATTGACACTAAGTCATTACCATTCTTAATCTAATCATTGACATAACATTCTCAATGTATTTATTGACACTTAGACATTACCATTCTCAATGTAATCATTGACACTAAAACATTACCATTCTCAATGTAATCATTGACACTAAAACATTACCATTCTTAATCTAATCATTGACACTAAGACATTACCATTCTCAACGTAATCACTGACAAAAAGACATTACCATTTTCAATGTAATCATTGACACTAAGTCATTACCATTCTTAATCTAATCATTGACATATTATTCTTAATGTAAGCATTGTCTTTTAGACATTACCATTCTCAATCTAATCATTGACACTAAGTCATTACCATTCTTAATCTAATTATTGACATATTATTCTTAATCTAATCTTTGACACTAAGACATTACCATTCTCAATGTAATCATAGACAAGACATTACCATTCTCAATGTAATCATTTACACTAAGTCATTAACATTCTTAATCTAATCATTGACATAACATTCTCAATGTAATTATTGACACTTAGACATTACCATTCTCAATATAATCATTGATACTAAAACATTACCAGTGTCAATGACATAATTGACAATAAGAAATTACCATTCTTAATCTAATCATTAACACTAAGACATTACCATTCTCAAAGTAATCATTGACATTACCGTTCTGAATGTAATCATTGACACTAAAACATTACCATTCTCAATCTAATCATTGACACTAACACATTTCCATTTGCAATGTTATCATTGACACTAAGTCATTACCATTCTTAATCTAATCATTGACACTAAGTCATTACCATTCTTAATCTAATCATTGACATAACATTCTCAATGTATTTATTGACATATAGACATTACCAGATGTCTGTAATATCAGACCTATAAAATAGAAGAATGTCTATTGTATTAATATAAAAAATAAGGTTTAGTAACTAAATATATTACAAAATGCATTTTCTAGTGTGTGAAATGGACAGCTTACATGGATAATCATGAAATCAGAAAGGCTAATTTAGCACATTGCAATGACTTAGTGAGGAGATTTAAGTTGTTTTAGTGAGCTTAACTTTTTATATTAGAGATATTTTAAAAAAGAATGCTTAAATGTGTAATAATTAGTAAACTTTATCATTAAAATTTTATATTCAATGCTTTGAGTCAGTTTATGGAATAGGCTTGCAACAGTAATAACCAAGCCAGATTGCATTATACAATCATATTTAAATAATGAGCAATGTATTATATTTTTATAAAGTCTTACATTATAGAACAAAAGTTTGGGTTTCCAAAGTATTGCAAAAAAAATTTTTCAGTTTCTATATACAAGGTGGCCCAAGAGTAGGTTTACAGGTTTACCATCCCAGACTACAGCCTAGTGTTTTTTTTTTTATATACTATACTACATAAACTACTATTTGTTTATCAATCATACTACTGCTACAAGTGTTGATATTTACTTGCTACACTACTTGCTATTATTTACAACAGATACTAGTATTTGACCTATTGTATCTTTCATCATTTCATGCCTTGTTCTAACTAAATACATTGTAATAAGAATTAAAGTAACACTGTAGAGAAACCTAAAACAAGGTTTTATTAAGCTAGAATGACACATGAACTGATGAAAGATACTAAGACAATAACACATTAAAATACATTCTCACAATGTTACACCAACATAAACAAGTATCAACTATTTTATCACAATGTAGCTATCATAGCTATCATGTTTACCATTAAAACTGATAATTTATACTCTGAGGAATGTTTTTATTGGTATTACTAAGCAAGTAGCTTCAACCATATGAAAGGTAGTTTAATAACTGTAAACTTACTTTTGGGTCACCCTGTATATCAACATCTGTAACAAGTCTTTCTGTAAAGCTTGCTAACCTGCTATTTCTATTATGTTTGGCTTTTATAGTAATCACTTACCAAGTATAAGAACCAACAACACTAATTGATTTGTTATGCAGATCAGAATCCCACCAAGCTACTGGATTCTCTAGAACCATTTGTCTAATAAACTTTGTTTGACCATCACTAAGTACTTCATGGGAGCCTGTCTGCTGGGCAAGATTGAATGGCTCCTGGTACTGTGGATAACCTAAACAAACATAGAAACAGTTTTAGAGTTATGTAAAGCTTGATAGTATTAAAGATAGTAATGAAGTTTGCATTACAAATTATGTTAGAAGGGGAAATCTAGCTAGAACTATTACTGTTTCTCATATTATGGGGTGCAAAGGCACTCAGTTTATGTTTCAAGGGACAAAAAAAGTATTTTTATTGTAATCATAATGCTTTAATGATTCTCTACAAACACTGAAAATAGATTGATGTAGCTAATTCAAGAGCATGTATCCCTTATGCCCTCCTACTGGACACCTGGTTATAAGTAACTGTACAAATGTTTTGGTAGTCACACTACTTTGACATAGAGTGAGATAGAATATACTCTGTAGGGGCGCACAGGGCTGGAGCCGGATACCTAAGAGTCTTGTAAATAGCTTGTATTGCTGAACATTTTACAAAACTGTTAAATAATATACTTATATTTGTTGGTATTATTTTTTTTCCTTGTATATACCTTATTGTTTTAAACTCTGTTACTGATTGATTTATTAAGGATTAACAGTATTTATAAACAGAAATTAATCTGTGTAGCATAAGCGTGTCTGTGTGTATGTACGAGGCTGCCAACCATAAAGGCTGTGTGTTGGAGAGTCAATGTAAAATATGTTAGTATATATTTAACTATTTACTAATGTAAATCTCTCATCTGGCTTGAATGGTGATTGGATGTATGTGTTCAAGAATTTCTGAGCAACAACTGGTCATCAGATTTGTAATTTTTAGTCCAAAGACTGATTCTGGTTCTGGCTTTAAGGGCTTAATACTGATAGCTGTTAGTTAATAGTTGGAATCTTAAGCGTAGTAGGTCATATATTTATTAATACATTTGCGGCAAACGATATTTTATTAACAGCAGGAACATCCATTATACCTACTTATAACCTGAGCCTTAAATGTTGCGAAGCATAGATTTAATTGTAGTCTGTAGGCCTACTATTGATATCTATGTTTAGATCTACTGTTATAAGGATCTAAGAGAATTAGGAAAACCAACTATAGAAGAAGAAAAAACTCACCCACACCCTCCCTACCAAAAAAAAAAACATAAATAGACTTTGTGTTCAACTGATTGTAGCAACCTGGTTAGATAGCCGTAGTGAGCCTACACATGTAGTCCTAGTGTAGTGGGTATAGATGATTGTGTTGACCCTCATGCATACGCAATAGTGTTTAGTGTGCAGGCAAAAAAAGATAATACATTGGCATGGTCAGTCAAGCATATAGATAAATTATATCCGTATCTTAGTTACAGAGGTCAAGTGTTTCTTAACATTCCAGCATATTTTTTTCTTTGTTTGCTAGATCTAATTGTGGTGCTTTAGATCAATTTATTTTCTGCGATGTTAAATTTTACTGTAAGGTTTTCCTTTATATATTAAGTCAATAGAATTAAACATCGAAATTAGTTTTAATACAAGGAAAAAAAGATATATACATGCACACATGCACATATTTGTTTTATTTTATTGTGCAATGAATGTGTATTCAGCGCAAATGACATTTCTCTCCAAGTAAACAAACTTAGTGTCATCATCTAGTGACCTCTAAACAGTGTCAATGTTTCTCAACAATCTGCATTATCCATTCTGGCTTAAGAATGGTAAATGTCTATCAATACATTGTCATGGATTAAACAAATAAGAAGTTGGGGGTGTTGAGTCTCTTGAGCCCTCCCTTTAAAGATACCCCTGGTCAGTGTCTGTTTGCCTTGTAGTCCAGCCTCCTAATTGAGACTTAACTCAAACTAAACAAACTTATTACTTGGCCAATAGTATAAAAGGTGTGGCTTGTGGTCCAGACCCTTGATTGACAACCTATCTCATAATAACCAAACTCATACCAGATTAACCTTATAAAGATTTGGCTTGTAGTCCCCCCCCCCCTAATAAAAATTCTTCTCCAAGTAAACAAACTCAGTTTCCTCATAAGATGTGACCTCTAGACAGTGTCAACACGTTGACATCTGGCTTAATGTGGTCAGCTGTGAATTCTGTGAACTCAATGTTATGGACTAAAGAAACAAAAGGAGGTGGGGGTTGCTCATCTCTACCTCTGGAGATATACCTGCATATCTAGACAGATATGACGTAGTAAAGAAATATTACATGTTTACTTGACCCCTCATAGGTCAAGACAAGCTTTTAAAAAGTGCCAGACATCGCTGCTATGTATGTAATGCAAATTTTTAATGTAAAATTTTATTTCTTTTTAGATTAACACGCCTTGTCTTTGTACTAAAAAATATTTGATGCATAGTCATAGTTTTAAAAACCAATTCTTTTATTTGAAACAAAAACGTTAATGTATTTCAGAACTGACATTATTGAATCATGTCCACTTTTTGGATATTGGTATATTTTTATTAACATGGAGATTTAGTTTAAACTTCTTGTTGGACATCGTTTATCAGCGTCGACTACCATTATATTGTTTGCCTTTCGCCTGTGTTGTTTCGATATTTAAGTGTTACCTTCGTTTGGCGTATCTGGAAAAGACAGCGTGGAGGGGCCTAACAATATTAATAGAAATACAGGTGTAGCTTTTACTATCCGGTAGAACAAAAACGCGTGAATGCGGGACGGCGGAACATGTGAGCTTTTTTTTGATGATTTTGCGAGACGGTTCCGCATAATGCAGGATGGTAGGCATGTCTGTATAAAGCAAACATCCAACAAAACAAATAAAGTAAACATGGAACAGTGGAACACTGAACTGTCAACAGTTTTCTAACAGGATGTACAACAGAATTACACTGAACTATGTTGATCAAACAGTTGGTACTCATTTCTTACATATCACTTTTTTTTTCTTCCTCTTGAGATATTCAAAATAAATAAAGAGATCAAGTTTAAACCAAGGGTCAGAATGTGAGTCTAATAATCAATCAACAAAACCTTTTTTCTAACTAATTAGAGTGTGGGATGTGTGGCTGAGTGGGATAAACCAATGAGCTACCTACATCAAGAGAGCTTGAGTTCAAATTCACACTCTAGCTGAGCCGAGTTTGTTTAGCGCCTAAAGGTATCATGGAAAACTTCTCTCAGTTACCCCCTTCCCCCCTGTCTATGATGCTAGACAAATAATTTAAATTAAATCATACCATTGACGACTGGATTGGTTTTCAAAACTGAATTTGCCAAAAGTTTTCTTGATAAGTTAGAGTGCTGTTCCCTTGTCACACTCATGTAGAAACAAATGTCCAAAGACTTGACAAGAAAACATTAAGAGAAATATCAATACTAGAAATAAATTATATAGGTAATAATACATAATGAATGTGTATGCTGAAATTTATAATGAGTGAATATTCACCCCCTCAATATAATATTAATTGATGTTGAGACTTATTGTTAAGATGAACAAAGAAACTACATAATCCCCTGTTATTGATATGTACATAATTTATTTAGGTTATTATTACTTCATACCACCTACGTATTTCTAAAGGAACTATGTTAAAACATTAATCTTATCAAATAAATACAAGAATACCAAACACATAGATGCCCAAGAATGGACAAGTAAAACAAAACCTTACCAAGGAGTACCAAAAAACAACAACCTTGGAAACATATAACATATGTAACAGCACTGGGGTCCACATTTTATGAGAGAAATTAGTGAATTATATAAACAAAATAAGGGACTGTAACAAGCAGGGCAATAACCAGTAACCCCAGAAACAGCCTTTATATATGTAATATGTTTGCATCATTCAGTTTCGAAGTGAGACTGCAATTTGTTAACCAGATTATTGCAAGCTTTATTTAAAGACCAATGTCTGAGTACCACTCATGGAATCAAATGTTCAGACAGTCTTACGTACATGAGGTTGAGTGAAGAAACATGAAGTCAATCTTAAAAAGAAATTTAAAACAAAAATCTAACATAAAATGGAAAACAAAATCTTACAGTCTGTGCTTTGTCTTGTGTTAAACGAACAGCCAAAAGAAGAAAGCAAAAGCTTCATGACACCACATCAGGTCCACATCTTTTAGTGCTCATCCCTTGATGTATATGACTCTATTACACCACTAGTAGATGACTTGCTTTCTGGTTTCCAACTCACAGGGACACAGCAGAATTGCATCTCTATTTTTGAAAAAAAAAGGTATATAAGGCTAAGCATTCTGATAGCTGAATGAAACATTTTTAAGTTTCTTGGGTTAAATTTTTTCTTTACAACTAATCAAGTTTTCAGTCCAATTTCTTTTGAAATATGGACAATCTTCTGTACAGTGACTCCCAAGCTGAGGCCACCTCATCCCATCTGTAGCAGTTTTGTTATTTTATGAGAGGCTTAAAGTACACTTTGTCATCAGTGTATATATAACAATGAGATGCCCCTGTACCTTAGAGAACTGATTACTCCATATGTCCCCCAGAGAGCCCTGCGCTCAATGGACTCAACGCTTTTAGTGGTGCAACGTTTCTCCCTCAAAAGCTACGGTCTGCGGGATTTTTCAGTGCACGGACCAAAGGTTTGGAACTCACTCCCCATTGATCTCAGACAGACAACATGCTATACCACTTTTAAGAAGAACATTAAGACCTACTTGTTTAAAATTTTTTTAGATTAGCTTTTTATTGTGATTGTCATGTTTGTGTTTGTAATGTTATTACAGCGCCTTGAGCCTACATTTTGTTTGTTAACAGCGCTTTATAAATAAATTATTATTATTACAACTCTGTTAAAGTTCTATTTATTATACACTGGTTGTATGTTTAAGCAATGGCCTTACCTCTAAAGTAGAATTACCATAAAACTCATTCAGGAACTCTATCAGACTGTCAGGGGCTAAGGTTGTAGCACAGACAATTACAGGCTTCTTGTTGTTAGATAGACACAGATTGTAGTCTTTACCTCAGTGTATGTGGATAAGATTTCCTGAATCTAGAATGGCAAGAAATGATTTGTAACATTGTATTTCAATGAACCAGTTAGAAGAAATGACTTAAAATGTTTAATTTTAATTAGCATGTTTATAGTAAAGTACCCCTTTTCAGATCTTGTGATTTATGAGGACAGATGATGTTAACGTCATTTGTTTCTTTGACCTGTGGTTAACAAGGGTGTCATGAAAACAGAAAAAAGCAAACACCACTTATGCTTTCCCCAACCTATATCTTATTTTATATATGAGTGTTTCTCAAGTACTGGTGACAAATAGGTATTGGTTCACTATAAAGTCTATAACTAAAAAAATTCAAATAAAAATGTCACTATTTTCTTTTCATTGCAATTAGAAATGGTTAATTTATAAATTGTGATATTTTGAGATTGAAAATCTAATAGTGGAATTTTAAAATTGTAGAAAATGTGTGAAAAAGTACATAAAATGGCCTCTTTTGATGTAACACGGAACATCTGTGTTAGGTTGAAGTAATATTAGCTGTCTTTTTATGTAAGAAAAAAGAATTTCAAATGTCTACATCAGGTTTTTGTTTTTTCTTATGTTACCCAGATGACTTTACCTCTTCTTAGGATTAAGAGAATATTTTTTTGGTTGACTAAGTCTATGCTAATGAGCCCGGCAATACTTATTCTGTTTTTGGAGCTGTTTTATTTGATTCATAAGCCAAGTTGTTTTATTTTATATAACAAAAATAATAGGGTGTTTGAATTAAATTACAATTTTCTTACCCAAATTTATTTCAGACAGCCAGTTTTGGACATCAATGTTAATGATCTTATATTATATTTGTTTGTTTGTTGTTATTTTTTTATAGAGAATAAATGGGCAAATATTTGTAGTAAGTTGGTACATTGAATGTAGTTAAATGCCTAGATCTAGACCTACTAGATAGATTTATATAGAGAGAATATAGAGGATTCAGCTTTTTAGGCAAGAATGGCTATCCTAACCTGTACTATTCTACAAAGATCATCTGTATTAGAAATGTATTAAATTAATAAACAAAAAACAAAAATTTAGTTAATATTAATGCCTAAATATAGAGACTGACTGAAATAAATTATATGGTCTCCGGAATAAAATAATGTGAGTCAAATTTGTCTGCATTAAATAAAAACACATGGCCTCTTTGCCCTTAAATATAATAACAAATATAGGTTAGGGGTACAAATATAAGTAGTCATCCTTATTCTCCTTAAACTTAAACTAAAGAAGATTTTGATACTTATTTCTTTTCTAAGTCAAACCATTGTCAAATAATGCGCTGTCAAAGTCAAACTTTGAAATTTTGGCCTATAGGTGTCCGAATAGCATAAACTACTCTAGATCTAGATTATAATAGATCTATTGTAATTTATTATTATATAAAATATATTACTATAGATCTAGAAAATCACAATAGTCATTATTATCATAATCATTATACTATGACTATCTCACACTATCTGTCTATACTATTATCTGAGTATAGTCACTATAGACTAGTTACTAGACTATACTTAATTATAATACTAAAATAGTATGACTATCTCACACTATCTGAGTATCTGTCTATACTATTTGTCTGACAATACCATCACTATAGTCACTATAGACTAGTCACTAGACTATACTTAATTAAAATACTACTATTTTATACTATATTTTTTTCATACTAAATAAAATTATAATATAGTTAATGGACCTCATTCACCAATCGTAAACAAAACAACATTTAACCACGTGATTATCTATATCTTCTATACAAAGTACATGCCATCTATAGTGGCTGTCACCTGATACATATTTTTTATTGTTTTATCAATATTATGCCATGGCTAAATGTGTTTATTTACGATTGGTGAATGAGGTCCATTAATATTATTTATACTATATTTTTATATTATATAATTATAATAATATAAGTTATATAGTACTTATACTACTTATAGAGTCCATACTTTATTAAATTATTATAGTATTAAATTATAGTTACACTACTAACTAGTTATAGATCTAGACAATATAGTCATCTAGTCAGTAGATCTATGTTATACACATTATAAATAGTATTATACCATTTAGTCAGTTTAGTATAGATTTCTATAGATCTAGATCTATAATCTATTCAATCTAATCTATCTCTAGAGATCTATACGTTATTATATTATACTAATTATAGATCTAGTTTATATTAACCTTTTCACCACTAAACAGTTGTCAGAAACTATCTATCCCTAAGACAGGCTAAGAGAAGGGATATATAACTCTGTATCAGATATTTTAAAAAAATCAATTTTATGACTAAATTCACAGGAAAAAAATAATTAGATCTAATAAAACATAGCAAAAATGTCAAAAACATTCTTTTTATAATAGAAAAAAATAGACGTAGGGTTCACGTTCAGCGTCATTGAATGATATTATGATATCATATTCACCGATTCATTCATCATGTTTAAAGTCATAAATAGGCCTGCAGAGCTCAAAAACATTAAAATATCACGTCATATAATTTAGATTATTTTAGATTAGATCTAGATCTAGTTGCCTTCCAATCTCCCATTTCACTAGATCTATTCTAACATATATTCAATACTGGATCTACTCATCTAGCATCAATTTTTTTATTCATTTTCACTACTAAAAAAAATTGGTCTCAAATTTGTCAAATGTTAATGAGACAAATTCAACAAATTTATACAAATTGCTACCCAAATTGCTACTAGAAACTCTATATTAGTCTAGTTAACTCTAGTAACTAGTTCTAGATTTTTTCTAGATCTAGACTCTACTGTCTCTACTATCTACTAGAAATCTAGATAGATCTAGATTCTAGTTTACTCGTCTCTAGAACTAGTATAGTCTAGATCTTGAATCTTCATCTAAATCTAGTCTATCTCTATAGTCTATTATTTATTTATTATATAGTAATATAGATGTACTTATTATAGACCTCTATACTCTATAGTTCTATAGGAGTCTAGTAGTCTAGTCAGAGTCAGACTAGATGTAGTCTTAAAGTAGTTAAAGTCTAAGCTAAGTCTACTACTAGAATTACTTACCCCAATCATTATTTATATCCATATTCTACAGCTGAAACATTAATATTCCCATTAGAATCTTATTCTATTAAAGCCTACACATAAGCCTAAATATGTTTCATTTTGAAGGCTAGCAAAGAAAAACGTAATTTTCAAAAAATCCATTCCAACATGCTGAAGAATGCAGATATTTGAGATATTCATAAGCACCTAAAGATAGCTTCACTATCGCTCTTCTAGGTCAGAGTTAGTAAAGGTATAGACGTCTAAATAGTTATTTAAAAACTAGCAGTGCGTGCGTAAACGAAACAACCCAAAATCGGTGACTAATCGGCGCCTTCGACATAGCGGTCACGCTCTAGTTGTCTACCTACAGTGAAGTCCAGAAGGGCGTCGGCGCCGTAGGCGCCATTATCCCATTGGTGGTTAGAAAGGCTTTTATCTAACTACCAGGCCTGGACGTAGGGCTCTTCACCTCTGTCCTGTCTGAGGCAGGGGCGTAGCTAGGAATTTTTCATCGATTGGGGGCCCGCGGGCTTGGCCTCTTTGGGGGCCCCTGCAGTTGCTTAATATTAAACTTTCAATGTAAAAAACACTCATTTGGGGGCCCCCCTCAAGTGGGGACCCGGGGGGATTTTGAAATGCTCCCCCCTCCTACCCCCACTTTAGCTACGCCACTTGTCTGAGAGCTCCTAACGGTAGACTGCCATATCGATTGACTGGGCCAGACCGGACCGTGACGTGTACACAGCGCACCGTCCCCGTTCCTGGGCCCCACTCGCTACAAGTGGCCGAGAACAGTGCTAACTTGGGGAGCTTGTCTCATATTCCTATACTGTAACCGCCACTGTTCCGTGCAAGGACCGCCACTCCAGCTAACGGGACACTGATGACGGCCCCCTTGTGGAACGGCGTGACGGACTTTTCGGACTGGGTTCCGGGCGTTTTTTTCCATCCCAACCCCGAGTGAGAGAAAAAAAAAAACAAAAGCTCACCCAGGGAAGCCCGGCCGGGCCTGGTTCGCTACACGTAGACTATCTAGTTTCCATCACTAGACGTTTCCACCGGAGGGCCACGCTGAGGCGACGGGTAGCTGGAATTTCCTCCGGCTAGTTGACTACCAGTAGCGGCGTATCACGGCCACTCTAGTTGTCAAATGGTTAAATATTGACTCTATAGCTTGCCATGTTTGTGTTTCAGACGTCAATAAGATAAACTTCTTGCGGAAGTAATCTTTTTTGTAATTCATATTTATAATTTTAAGTTCTCACTTTCTGGTCTTCGCTTTAAATGCTCTAAATTTTAAATGATCTCGAATTATGTAATTTGAGATCGATCTAAATAAGAAGGAATACTAATAAAACAAATATTGATCAATAGTCTAGGCCAGGCCCTAGACTATGCTGACATAGTTTGAACGTAGAATTTGTGTACGCTATTAACTTACCCACATTTTAACATGTTCAGATGATTCGTTTAAAAAGGATTTTTCATTGAAAAAGTCATTGTGATAGATAAATAGATAAATTTAGATACAGGAATTTAAGTTTGTAATGAACATATTGGTTTTCAGAATACGCACATAGATTTTTTTGAGTGATCTTGCTCCTCGTCAGCAATGCAAATTACCTGAAACAAAAAGGTCTTTCAGAAGTACTGGATACACTATCTGGACAAGAATAGGAACATAAAAAAGGCAAAATATGAAAATACTTTTAAAAAGCTTTTCTAGGGTATGGGGAAGAACTCCACATTCGCAACTATAAATTTCAATATTGTAAAAGGAAAGTTTCCCTTTCAGACCTTGCGATCTATGGGGCAGATGATGTTAAGGTCATCTGTTTCTATGGCCAACTTTTAACGAGCAGGGTGTCATGTGGCCAGCACAACGACCAACCGCCTTTACTTTCCCAAATTAAGTCAGGTCACCATTAGATTTGGGTGGACCGAAATTCAAAATCCCAGTCTTCACAAAGCCGAGCGCTTAACCAATATGCCACCACGCCCCCCTCCCCAGTACAAATTTGTTATTGATTCATGTATTTTCTTCGCCAAAGAATAATTGTGTTAAAGTTTCAACTTGATCCAAGAATGGGAATGGGAGAAATGACGTGTTCAAACTTTTTACCAGACAGACAAGATTTGGTATACGCTTTGTAAAAAACAGGTCTATTGTGTAAGTGATGTGGGTTTTTTTTTAAAGTTTCGGACACTTCTTTCGAAATGAAGATCATTCATTCCAGGCCAAACCTCGTGCGTGACGTCGGGGGATGACGTCATTGACGACGAGCATTGAAGTGCATATCGCTCGAACAGGCGGCCACCAGGGGCGTAGCTAGGAATTTTTCATCGTTGGGGGGCCCAGGGCTTGACCTCTTTTGAGGCCTCCGCATTTTGCGTAATATTTATTTTTTTTATATAAAAAAACACACTAATTTGGGTGCCCTCCCAATGGGGGGGGGGGTCGTGGGGAATTTCAAACACTCCCCCTCCCCTTCCCCAATGGACCTCATTCACCAATCGTAAACAAACAACATTTAGTCACGTGATCTCATTGATAAAACAACGGAAAAAAACTGTCACGTGACAACCATCATGAATTAAACATGAGATCATAAATTATATAGAAGAGATAGAGCGACACGTGCTAAATGTTGTTTGTTTACGATTGGTGAATGAGGTCCATTGTTTTTACAAAGCTTATATCAACTCTGTCTGTCTGGTCAAAAAGTTTGTAGTTTTTTTTTCTAAAAGTATTTTTTTTTTATATATTTTCTTGTTCATATTTTAATTTTTAAGCGATGGGAATTTCAAGTCACTGTCCACTGAAAGAAAACCTAGATAAAAGTCAGCGCTATTGTGTCTCTAGTGCAGTGTTTCCCAAACTTTTTCCTTAAAGGAACACTTCGCACGTTCTGAGTATTTAGCGAAACTTTTCGCTTATTTTTTTTTTCACTTGGTGGCCTTAATATGGATTGTGTATGTGTGTGTGTTTATATTGTTACGATCTTCTCTATCAGGCCTTTTGCAAACACTGCCAACAACACAACACATCTAAAACAACTTGACTACAAAAGCTTCAATAAACAAAGTGGCGGTTTAATGACAAATTACATCAACAACAGCCAATAAACACAATTGGCTACACTAACTGAAATGCTTTTCTTCACAACAGAACTGCCTAACTAATCCCTACAAGTCTCTCTAGCTCTCACAGCTACATCTTCGAGGACTCTCAAGGTACTGCACAGTCTTTCTCTTGCTGTCTTGGACTCAACTGTCCTTTCTTTACACACTGAGTCTCTCCCCCGTAAAGGCTATCTGTCACATGACCTCAGCACAGGTCATACTTGCGTGCACTAGCAGTACTGTCCCCTTATTCAACAGCCCTTGACCTGTGTGATTGGCATGAGCAATGTATGTCAGTAGGCCGCACACACATTAACCCTTTTAGTCCGCCACTAAAGTTACTACAATATGGTGACGGTGGGAAGAGTTTAGCGGTTGTCCCTAATTAACATGCGTAACTAGATTAACACATGTATTTGATAAGGACGTAATTATATTTTTGAGAAACGTCTGTAATTCATAAGATAAAATAAGAAGTATTCTTATAGCAACCCAATTCATTATAGTAGAAGTAAATAAGAGATTGGTCCTTTTTTATAAGATGTCCGGCTAGATTAGGGTCACTATATACATGCAAGCCCAAGGAGCACAGAAAGAAGGACAGAGCCTTAAAAAGGAGGACAATGAAAATAAAACTTAAAAAAAAAGTTTTGCAACTTAGTTAATGAAACGTGTCATTCAATCTTAAATTGCAAAACAACTCATAGGTAGCCTACCCATTTCAGACCTTGCTATTGATAGGGAGGGGTAGATGATGTTAAAGCTCATCTATTTCAATGGCCGACTGTTTCAACGAGGGTTTTATATGACCAATACAACGGTCAACCGCCTTTACCTTCCCCAACTAATGTTAAGCACCCATTAGAGTTGGGTGGACTCAGCAGGGGCGTCCTAGGAATCCACGTAGAATGCAATTTTTCTGTTCTCTAAATGATTTGTGTACATCTGGTCACACACATGATTATATTTCACACCCATTCAATTCATCATTTGAGAGTGAGTTTATGTGATTAAAGCAGAAGATGTAAAGCAGTGGTTCCCAAACTGTTTTGTCTCGTAGACCCCTTGCCATTTTTTCTGGTTTTCGGTTTTTGCAAATCCATAAACATTTTTTTAAAATAATTTCTAAATGTTGTTAGTTGAAGAGTGAAAATTTTAAACCTACATATGAAGTCATATAGAACTATTGCTGGCTGCCTGGTCGTGCGGTTTGCGCGCTGGACTGTCGTTCAAGATTTATCAATGGTCCAGGGTTCAAACCCATCTCCCGTCTTCCTGCGGTAGGTTTGGACTAGGAAGTAATTATCTTCAACTCTCAAGAAACATCCGAAACATATAAAACAAACATTTATATTGAAATTTAAACCAATTAAAAAAAAATAATTTATATGTATTGCTGAAATCACTAAACACACTGGAAATGTTGCTTTTTTTTTAAGGCTTATCCTCCGTTGCTATGAATATAATGCTTCATATAGGAATGTGTTGTTCTATGAAGTAGTCCTTCCAATATTAAATATTAATTAGTTAATTTTCTTGAAATATCATTGTAAAAGGTTTCGCAAAGAGCAGTTTCTTATATATTTCTTGATTTTCACGTGTGGCACAAATATTGAATCTGCGGAACTGTTTTCATTAACCTTGGTTTGCTACCCACCTAGCAGACGAAAAACAGAACTCAAACCTTTGCTGCCTTGCAGCTATACCCAAACGTGGGAAATGTTTTGTGGGTCTCCCTGTGGAAAAATAAGGAGACGGCGTAGACGACCATTAGGCAGTTTGTAGCACACAGCGCTAAACTATATCTAACCTCTTAATGTTGATCCCTGTATAGGCCTACCAGTGGTTTGGTTTGTTTCAATCAGGTTTTTCGTAATAGTGGCTAGCCCTAATCACACTGCACACGTGAGTCGGTATGACTTCCCCCTCCCCTGCATTTTGATAAAATAATTGATGGTATTACTGCAATTGGGTGGAGGGGGGGGGGGGTTCTTGTAGTCTCCTTTGTTCAAATGTTCAGTGTGTTCACGTGTTATTAGTGTGTTGGCAGTCTTCTGTTAGTTTTTTTTTTCTCTTCTTGTTCATGTTAATAAAATGGAATTGTATCTTAAACATTTTTGGTTGTAATGGGGTTGTTCCGAATCTCGATCTACTTTTCAAAAAGTCACTCTGTGGCGTGTTTACAGAGGCTAGGCCTTGTTATTTCCATTACTTTTCAACTGCTAATATCATAATATATAACATGCTAAAGTCAACTGAATAAATGTATGAATAGTTCAATTATTTTAAGAGTATTAAAGAAGGAACAACTGTTTCTACAATTAGTTTTTTTTTTTTTTGGTATATCTCAATGTCACTTTACCATTGAGATGTAGGCAGTATAAGCCAACTAGTCTCTGTCAAAAGTACTGATGCAACAAACGATAGCATATTTGGTCTAAACCCAGTTAATCTATTTGAATGGAAGTTCTTTTTATTTTATTTTATTTTATTTATTTTATATTTTTTGTGAAATCTATATCCAATAAATCCAGAAATACGATGTTTACAAACGATCTTGCATGATAAAAAAAAGGCTGGTTGTAAACTACACACACACACAAACACACACACGCGCAAATATATACCGGTATATATATATATATATATAAGTAGTTGAATCATTGGCATTGTTATACCTTTTTTTTTTATAAACTTCAGCTATTAGTTCAACTTATGTATTTCATATACCGATAGTTCCTGATATATTATGCATATCAATGACATAATAAGAATTATTAAAATGTGTGTTGTATAGGCCTACATGTATTAGGCCCTATAATGTTTTTGCATTTTTTAGAAATTCAGTAAGTTACTTTATACGAAATGTTACAGCAAAGTTTAAAAAATGCGTAGACGAAATAGATCTAAAGACATTGTAGGCCTACTTGGCAAGTAACAATGAAAGGATGGGGTAAGACAAATTTGGCCTGTGTTATAGTCGATCTATAATTATCCTTGACCTTCAGATGTGCTATTTATTCGCTAGACAATCAACCCTATTATGCACAAGGAGACGGCAGTCTTTTCATCATTATAGCTACTAGTCGACATATCGAGACACCGACTACACGATAGACTAGGCCTATCTGACCAATCCAACACAAACTAATGGTCAACTCTCCACCGTTTAGCGTTCTAGCCTGTTTATTTTAAGGCAGAAAGGGATGGGTGTGGGTGAAAGTGTTACTGTTTTTTTTTTCTAGGTTTGATCACCTGAATGCTCTGAGCATATAGCTTTAGTAATGTCAGTGTATGACCTATATGACCTATAGACCAACGCTTCCGAACCATCTGTCAATTGTTTAACTATCTTTTTAAGTGAAATTATAAAAAGATGTATATCTTAGATTTTCCTATTATTAAAATATTAACAAATTATAGTTTGGCGCTAATTAATTAATTAAAAATTAAAACCACTAAATATTGTCATAAAACACTTCAGATTCCCACTATAAACAAACAAAAACTAAGTACGGGGTGAGATGTAAACACAACCACGACGTGACTAGGAAGAAACACCCCATTAGATCATAAGTGATAATATGGTCTATCATCATTATCATCTTTCCTTTGCGTTTCTCATGGAACCTAGGGCCTCAGTAAAAGCACACCACATCCATGGTCTTAGGCGACCCCTGGCAAATCGTCAATCGACCCCCAAAGGTTGAGAACCCCTGGTCTAGACGATCTTGGTCTCGAATCCTGAGACCACCAATCCCCCAGCCGTCACGCGTGAGACCGTGACCTCCGTGACCCCATATCGAAGGCGCGGGGAGACAGAATTCCAGTAGTGAAGTTTCAACTTGATCAGAAAATAGATTTTTTTCCAGACGGACAGAGTCAATATAAGTTTTGTAAAAGCCTCTCCACTAGTACAGTATGTCAGGAGAGAGGGGTGTAAGATGTGAGACTGTGTGCAAGTTGTTTATTATTGTGAGACATGAGAATTGTGTTGTTAACATTTTTTTATTCAGGGGAGACTATGTGTGTTGGGCCAGAAGTTCGAGTGCTAAGCTGGTCTTTATTAGGAGCGGGATTTTGTTTGTTTATAAAGAAGTGGTTCTCAAACTGTGGTCCGCATACGACCGTATGGAGGTCCGAAAAAAATAGTTTACAATTAAAATAATTTCTTCGCTGATAGCCAGTTAATTCGATCAGATAATTCGAATAATAATCGACTCGCCCATCTCATTGTTTATTGACTTTTACGAACTATTTTATGACGACCTAAGCAACAGATTTGAAGACACTCTTCACCTGATATACCCTATTGGACTCTCTATTGAACTCTTTAGCACGTAGACAAACTCTAGATCCCAATAACAGATCAATCCATACTAATGCAGGAGCAGCTAATTGAGATATCAACACACACACACACAATAAAAACACACACAAAAAAAGAGGAACTTACAACCAATGTTTGAACAATGATATGAAAGATTCTGGTTTCAAAAATAATTCCAATTTTATACCCTGCATTATGGATCATTGTACAAAGTTGTTGGCTGATTTCCCGTCTTTTATTTGGATACATTGCCACCAAGAATCTCATGACATTAAAAAAAAAAGGACTAGAAATTTGTGATCGTTGAAATTTGCGGTTGCTATTTATAAAAACATTGACGCGGACACAAATACACTCCTAAAATCTCGTGACAGTTATCCAAGTCATTATTTTAAAACTTACTTTTAACAAAAGTTACAATTTCATAAATCAATCCTTCCCTATACTTTTTTTTCTACATTTTAAAATTATCTACTATGTAGTTCTGTAGCTTTTTCACTTTGGGATTCGAGGGCAAATTTTGACTATTGAAAGGAGTCCCCGGATCAAAAAAGTTTGAGAACCTCCGTTATAGAGTATGAAGGGGATATTATTTTTTCTCTTTTATTTAGTTTGGTTCTTGTTACTGGTAATGATTAGGTCTGTTGACAAATTATTATACTTTAAAATATTATTACATAAATTGCAGTATTAGCCTAGGCGCCCGAGTACTATGTGTTTGGGTGTATTTACTCTATTGTCATCGGTTTTAATGAGATACTAGTATATGTGAATCGGCTGATCTGTAACTAAATCTAAGTTTGTACTTCATTGGGGAGTGTTGATATAGTCGTCGTTCACATTCAAGCAATCTAGAATGGTCAACCTATGTACCATCTCTTTCACATTTATATGTACTAACCGCTATCAGAATCATACTCTTTATCCAGTGTGTTGTTGCATTCACCCACACAAAGCCATTTGTCTACAAAATACACTCAGCCCATCCGCATCTTTACACACGCTTTAAGGACCAGCACCCGAATTGCTCTTTCTTTTTAAAAGATGAAACGAAGTTTAAATAAAACCATTTGTAATACATGAAATGTCATTTGGCTGGTTAATAACAAAACATGGATTGATAACTATAACAAAAATATTACTTTCTTTTTTCTTCACTTGAAAAAGAAAATGACTTGCTCCGCCTCCCCCTCTAAGTTTATAAGTCGCAAGTGGGTCAAGAAATCCAAAATAAATAAGGTCCGCTTTCTTATTCTTCAGACTTGAAGACAATTACTAATCTTGAACGATATTGCTTGCATAAGTGTTTAAGTGCTTTGAAAGCTCTATGACCGTCAAACCTATGCTATAAATGTTCAGATCAATAGAACAGGCTACCTTGCAAGTGACTACATTGAGTCACTATCTCTTCTGTAGAGGTCTAGCAAGGTAATGTAGGTGTTATCCCTTGGAGTTACACATGAACAGGGCTAACGTAACACTAACGATTAACATGGCCAGGGGAAAAGTCACTTTAATGGGTGTGTGTGTGGGGACAATGAAAAATCTGGTTGGACCGTTATAATTTTTCAAAATATAATAATCTTACAATTAAACATTGCTTTTGAAGTTTTATTTTTAATACATGTTGGTGGAAATTACCGCAAGTATTCAAGAGTTGTATAAATCAGAAACCATAAACATAATCTTTTTAGGAAATATAAATTACAATGAAATCACAGATTTAATTACAAAGTAATATTTGGACCGTTAAATTGAAGCATTTAACAAATAACCCTTATATTTTAATATTTACAGTGATATATAAATAAAATATAAATACAATTCTTAAGTAAATAATTTTATGTTAAGTCAAATTTTCGAGAAATTCTGGCTGTCATCCAATGGTCTGTAAAGAGAAAGTAGCAATGTTAAATTAGTCTAGTTCTTGAAATATTGATAGTAAAATTACGTTTATTTTATAGTTAAGTTGTTTTCAGTTCATTTACATCGGTTATAAACTGAACACAATAAAATAAGAAGACGGGTATTTCTATTGTAGACTGTGTGACTTAGAAGTAGTCATACAAACCACTTAGTTAAGCAGCTAGAGGTCATTCTTAATATGCACAGGAATTTGTTTTTTCGAAGGATTTAAAATTTGAGTCGAATAGAATGGACCTCATTTACCAATCGTAAACAAACAACATTTAGCCACGTGATAATATTGATAAAATATTGAAAAAACTGTCACGTGACAGCCTGTGTGTATTACGTACATTGTATAGAAGAGATAGAGAATCACGTGGCTAAATGTTGTTTGTTTACGATTGGTGAATGAGGTCCATTCCTTTAACTGAGCGCCCAAAGTTAGTTTGGAAACATTCTCATACACATGTAATGTATTCCCTTTGCCCATTCCATTATTCTATAAATGAGATTGGACCCTAGTGCACTAAGCATGTTATAACATTAAAAACGCGCAATGCAAAATTTTTGGTGTAGGTCTTTATAGAATAGTAATAGACATATTAAACAGTAGTAAGGGACGAGTCGATTATTTTTGAAGTTATCCTATTGTATTGTATGTTATTAATATTGTATGAGCGAAACTCATGCACTAAAATTCTAGCCTATAGCACATGATAATAAAAACACGACCTAAAATACACGTGTCGACATGGCGACTTGAAACATTTGATTGTATAGGATCATCACACACATGCGCATAAACACAAATACACACACACACACACACAGATACGAACAAATGAAATTATTTCTTATGAACAAAATCATGTTTTGGTTCTATGATGAACTAAGAGAGGCAGAACAAAAATTGATAATTGAAGAGACCAAGCAGTACACGTGCCCTAGACTGTTGGACCGCTGGGATACCACACATGATCTTTCGACCATCTTTCTCCATTCCTCTCTATCTTTTGCCTTGGCTAGAATCTCTTTCAATTACAGGCCGTCCATTCATTTACGTTGTCTTCCCAGAGTCCCATCGCTTTCTCTATCTGCCTTTTTCTTTTTTCCTGGTACTATTTAATAAAGGAAGGTCTTTGCAAGAAATGGGACCTTGTGATATGGCCATAAAGTTTAGTTGGAGTTGGGTTTTTTTACAGTTAGCAGGTTGTCTTGGAGTCCAATCGCCGTTGTGATCCTAATTCTTATCGGTTCTTTTGTGATGCTGTTTTTGTATGAGATGCCTAGGATCCTTGTATATTCAATATTTACCATCTCAATTTCATTGCTAGGATCTTCCTCTCTAGTTCCGCAGTCAGCGTCCAAGATTCACACACATAAGAATGTGGCAGTGACAAGGGAGCGTGTCGGTCTGAATTTTTTTTGTTGAGGGCTATGCCTTTGTCTTTTTAAATTGTTTCGCGTTTTTCAGATGAAGCTGCCATTTTTCTCCACATTTCTTCACATTCCCACATTAACATTCTTATCTTCACAATTTCATTTCCACATTCTTATATTCACATTCTCATATTAACATTCTTATCTCCATTTTTTTCATCTCTACATTCTTATCTTCGCTTTCTAGTCTTAACATTCTTCACTCTACATTCGATGTTTTAGTATTAAACCAATAAAATGTGATTGAAAAGTTATTAACTTTTAATTTAATGTATTAACTGAACAAAATAAATAAGTATTTTAAAACATCATAAATAATGCAATGCAACGCGCATTCTGTTCAAACTCTTTCTGCATCCCTTGGGATTCGAGTACGCCACCACACTTTGGAAAAACTGTGTTAGAAAAGACATTTTGCTGGCCGAGTCTAGATGAAACATTGAGGAATGTGTATGACCATTTCAAAAAGTGTAACAATTACAAAGTTATTTTTTTTTAAGGGAGAAGTCGTTGACCTTAATACCCTGTAGACTAGACACGTTATCGTCACGTGATTTAACTTATTACACTGTGCTAAACGAGGGAAATAGGGAAGATGATGACATTGACCTAATTCGTGTTGGGGTGGGGAAGTGTCACATGAAAAAAAAAAAGAGAGAAAATCATTTAAAAAAATAAAGCTTAATATTAGAGTAATTGTATCAATATTTTTGTATTGGTCATGTAATCCAATTTGTAATAGATCTAGATTTTTATAGACTAATAATAATTCTAAGCGATTAAAAATACCTGGCATACAGAGTGAGTTGATATAAGCTTTAAAGAAAAAAGCTGACCTTCCATCTTTTAACAAAGACATCGAAGTGGCTACACATTTTTTTCAAATAAATTTACTAATATCTAATGTTTGAGAAAATATCTAACAACATTTAAGAAGGCCTTTTGTGTGTGTATGACATTCGACAAATATAATATAATAATACAATAGATCTATAATTTTCATTTGGGGAAAGTTCTATTTGTAAAGTTCGAACCAAGTTTCTTTTATTTTTTTTAACAGAGTATGTCGTGGATAAATCAAAAGAGACTCGATCGGATAGAGAATTATCTAATTGTGAACAAGAAAAGGCGCTAAAAAATCGCATGTGTTCAATGAAAAGGCTTTTATTTGACTTATTGTTACAAAACTTTTTTGCTGTTGGTGTACTTGGTGATGGTCTTGGCTACCACACTGACAGCGTGCTTGGCCAACTCACCAGGTAGGAGGAGACGGGCCGCAGTCTGGATCTCAGAGATGTGATGGTGATGTGTTTGTTGTGGTGCGCCAAAGAGGTCATTGAGTTCATGAGGAGATGATCATTTTTTATTGCTTCACTCTTACGGTGGCTGTTTAGATTTGCCATGTCCTAGTCCATAGCTATATGACAGTCACTGGTACAGTTATATTTGTAAGGTGGTCCTTTCAAAGTAAGCCTATTTTAGAGTGGAGGCACCTTTGATTGAAGAACTATTCAAAATAGTGGTGACAACCACAGGTTGGTAGACGTCATTTATTTGTAGGCAGCATGAGTGAAAGAGGTACTTGCAAGACGGTTATCAACTTCTTTAATGCATTGGTTCAGCAGTTACCTTCACATTTGTATTTAGCTTATTTATGTGATACATGTAGCTTCTTTAATGCTAAAAAGGAATACAAGACCTAGCTACCCCACCTAAATGTCTCTGAATTACTTTCTAAAACATGGGGTCTATTTTATTTTTAGAATGCACATTTCTTAAATGAAATGAAAAAAAGACATCACAACTAAATTCAATCATTTCTAGTTTATTAGCTGACATGCCTATTAGTTTATAACAAGTCAAGTTCAATACCTAGAAACCCATCATTTATTAATGGGAAGCATTATTCAGATTGTCTTTAGAATAATTATAAAAGATTTTAAAATCATATACACACAAATCATAATAACCATTTGCAGCACTAATTGACAACAATAACAACTGAATCATAGTCCTACAAATAACAACAAAATAAAATGGCTGCCACTAGAATGATTGTAGGAATCAGGAGAACACAAAAGAGTTGTACTGTCAATGTACAAGTGTTTGAATGTAATAAAAAAATGGATTAGTAACAATTATGAATAATAACGTAATATAATATCATATACAAAACTGTTGTTTTTTTTTAAATGTACTAATCACACAGCAAATTTAAAACTTAGTCAACAGGAAAGGCTTAAAAAAAAAAAAAAACGCCAAAAAGTGCTACCAAATATAATTTGTAAAAAATAAGTATTAAACAGATGTTCACTCAGCTTGTTTGCTTTCTTCAGACTTATAAAATGAGAAGCAAGACAAACTAAATGTAAATAAAACAAACCAAAAAGCAAACATAAAAAAAAATTAATTAGAGGTCCACAGAGGACATTTTTGTTCCCCTCCCCCCTTCCCCTAAAATTTGAACAACAGTAGTAGACATGGCAAAAATAAAACAATTGTTTCATGATTTTCCTGTCATTAATGTTTTGTATATTTGAGAGTGCCAAGTCAAACAAAAGCATAAAATAACATGAACTCTTTTCAATAAGAGGTAGAATCAAGGTGATAGTCCAGCCAGCGAAACCAATGTTTTGATGAAGCAAATTTTATCCAACAAAACTTGAGTTTGTCTAATGCATGGAATAGTGACAAAACTATGTGGCCAAATTAAACAATTATAATCTGGACATGTAATACAAATGTCACTGGTAAACTTTAAGACCAGTTCCAGACAAACGAAGCAATGTGTGTGTTAAAATAAATAAAAGGATCTATACAAAGAAATAAACACTTACAAATGTATGAAAGAAGAGTAAAAAGACACAGAAAAACTGAAATAAAAAAATTCATTTTTTTAAGATAATTTTTTTTTTCTAATTTTTTTTAGATAAATTTTTTTTTCTAAATTTTTTTAAATATTTTTTTTTAGATAATTTATTTTTTTTAGATAAATTTCTTTTTTTTTTTTAATTTTTTTTAGATAAATTTTTTTTTATTTATTTTTTTTAATTTTCTTTAGAAAATTTTTTTTTTATTTTTTTATTTTTTTTTTTAGATAAATTTATTTTTTAAAATTTTCTTTAGATAAATTTTTTTTTAAATTTTTTTTTTTTTTAGATAAATTTTAAGATAATTTTTTTTTTTAGATAATTTTTTTTTCTAAATTTTTTTTTTTTTGATAAATTTTTTTTTATTTTTTTTTTAGATAAATTTTTTTTTTTTTAATTTTTTTTAGATAATTTTTTTTTTATTTATTTTTTTTAATTTTCTTTAGATAAATTTTTTTTTTTTTAGATAAATTTTTTTATTTTTTATTTTTTTAGATAATTTTTTTTTTCTAAATTTTTTTTTTTTTAGATAAATTTTTTTATTTTTTTTAGATAATTTTTTTTTCTAAATTTTTTTTTTTATTTTTTTTTAGATAAATTTTTTTTTCTAAATTTTTTTTTTTTAGATAATTTTTTTTTCTTAATTTTTTTTTTTTTAGATAAATTTTTTTTTTTAATTTTTTTTTTTAGATAAATTTTTTTTTTTTTTTGTTAGATAAATTTTTTTTTTTAATTTTTTTTTTTTTTTTTGATAAATTTTTTTTTTTTTTAGATAATTTTTTTTTTAATTTTTTTTTTTAGATAAATTTTTTTTTTTATTTTTTTTTTTTTTTTTTAGATAAATTTTTTTTTCTAAATTTTGTTAGATAATTTTTTTTTATTTATTTTTTTAAATTTTCTTTAGATAAATTTTTTTTTAAATTTTTTTTTTTTTAGATAATTTTTATTTTTATTTTTTTTTTTTTAGATAATTTTTTTTTCTAAATTTTTTTTGTTTAGATAAATTTTTTTTAAATTTTTTTTTAGATAATTTTTTTTTCTAAATTTTTTTTGTTTAGATAAATTTTTTTTAAATTTTTTTTTAGATAATTTTTTTTTTTTTAAATTTTTTTTAGATAATTTTTTTTTGATTTATTTTTTTTAATTTTCTTTAGATAAATTTTTTTTTTTTTTAGATAAATTTTTTTTTTATTTTTTATTTTTTTAGATAATTTTTTTTTTCTAAATTTTTTTTTTTTTTAGATAAATTTTTTTTTTTTTTTTAGATAATTTTTTTTTCTAAATTTTTTTTTTTTAGATAATTTTTTTTTCTTAATTTTTTTTTTTTTTAGATAAATTTTTTTTTTTAATTTTTTTTTTTTTAGATAAATTTTTTTTTTTGTTAGATAAATTTTTTTTTATTTATTTTTTTTTTAATTTTCTTTAGATAAATTTTTTTTTATTTATTTTTTAAAATTTTCTTTAGATAAATTTTTTTTTATTTATTTTTTAAAATTTTCTTTAGATAAATTTTTTGGTAATCATGAAGATGAGCGTCAAAAATTATTGATTCACCGAAAATTCAAAAAAATTTTTTTTAATACAATTAATAAATATAAATAGTGTTTTTAAAAGATTTGCTTGTAAAAAAGAGAACGTTTATATTTATATGACATGAACAAAAAGCATTAGCGACGTCAAGGTTGCCCAGCACGCTGCCATTTTGTTTACAATGATGTCACGGAGGTGTTGCCAACTTAGTATTCTGAGATTTTCTTTTTGTTACACTTGCTTAAACCGGTGCTGCACGCTTGTTTGTAGGCATAAATTATATAATTAACTATATAAACTCTTTCCTTTTTCTAACAATTATATTAATAAAGTTGCAATAACATAAATATATGCTCAACTTGTTTTTTTTGTGTTGATTTGCTTTTTTTTTTTGTTAAGTCTATATAGCCTAGATCTAAATATTAGATGATTATTATGTCTTGTTCTGTTGTATTTGAGTCACTGGTAAAATAGTAATCATGTGGCAGTTTCTAATATTTTGGCCAATATAGAGCGTGAAAGGATGACATTGTGACCCGCTTCTATTGAACCACGGATAAAAGAATCGGCCAGGCTATAAGCAATTTAAGAAGAAAGTCAAGCTGTAGTAGGCGTGTAAAAAAAAAACGTTGAAGGACATCCAAGTCTAGTAACTAAGTAGCTAGTAGTCTGTCGACCTGAGACTTGTTACAAGTCTAGTAACTAAGTAGGCTAGTAGTCTGTCGACCTGAGAGTTGTTACAAGTCTAGTAACTAAGTAGGCTAGTAGTCTGTCGACCTGAGACTTGTTACAAGTCTAGTAACTAAGTAGGCTAGTAGTCGGTCGACCTGAGACTTGTTACAAGTCTAGTAACTAAGTAGGCTAGTAGTCGGTCGACCTGAGACTTGTTACAAGTCTAGTAACTAAGTAGGCTAGTAGTCGGTCGACCTGAGACTTGTTACAAGTCTAGTAACTAAGTAGGCTAGTAGTCGGTCGACCTGAGACTTGTTACAAGTCTAGTAACTAAGTAGGCTAGTAGTCGGTCGACCTGAGACTTGTTACAAGTCTAGTAACTAAGTAGGCTAGTAGTCGGTCGACCTGAGACTTGTTACAAGTCTAGTAACTAAGTAGGCTAGTAGTCGGTCGACCTGAGACTTGTTACAAGTCTAGTAACTAAGTAGGCTAGTAGTCGGTCGACCTGAGACTTGTTACAAGTCTAGTAACTAAGTAGGCTAGTAGTCGGTCGACCTGAGACTTGTTACAAGTCTAGTAACTAAGTAGGCTAGTAGTCGGTCGACCTGAGACTTGTTACAAGTCTAGTAACTAAGTAGGCTAGTAGTCGGTCGACCTGAGAGTTGTTACAAGTCTAGTAACTAAGTAGGCCAGTAGTCTGTCGACCTGAGAGTTGTTTCAAGTCTAGTAACTAAGTAGGCTAGTAGTCGGTCGACCTGAGAGTTGTTACAAGTCTAATAACTAAGTAGGCTAGTAGTCGGTCGACCTGAGAGTTGTTACAAGTCTAGTAACTAAGTAGGCTAGTAGTCTGTCGACCTGAGAGTTGTTACAAGTCTAGTAACTAAGTAGGCCAGTAGTCTGTCGACCTGAGAGTTGTTACAAGTCTAGTAACTAAGTAGGCTAGTAGTCTGTCGACCTGAGAGTTGTTACAAGTCTAGTAACTAAGTAGGCTAGTAGTCTAGTCTGTCGACCTGAGAGTTGTTACAAGTCTAGTAACTAAGTAGGCCAGTAGTCTGTCGACCTGAGAGTTGTTACAAGTCTAGTAACTAAGTAGGCCAGTAGTCTGTCGACCTGAGAGTTGTTAGAAGATTTTAGAAAAGTATAGCGATGTAAAGAGAAGTGATTAGGTCACAGTAGAAGTCACGTGAGAAGCAATTATAAAAGTCTGTATGAAGTAATTGACTAGTTTTATGTGTTGAAATTGATGTGCTCGTCTTTAATAGTAGTTAAGTATCTGGGCAACAAGCTGCTAAGAACATGTAGATTTCATTTCACATCAAGACATATTTCATTGTATATTTCATAGACAAGATATTTCGGGTGTTCATGGTCGCCCGCAGGATTTTTTGAAGGGTTATGCAAGTTGCCACCTATGGCTCAAAGTCGTAGCTTCAATTCCCCCCCCCCCGAGCATATTAAAGAAAAGAACTGGTGTCCCCTCCCCCCCCCCCACCTATAAAATATCAATTTCACTGTAAATACATGGCGCGTTGGACGTAATCATCTTCTTTTTTGAAGTAACGTCTTATATGATATAAGATAAGTAGATAAATACTTGTTTCATGCTCTTGCATCGTTTTAGGATGTAAACAAAACAGGTTGAACTGAGCATAAGTATTGCTTGACAAGAGAGACGTTAACGAAGAAACTAACGAATCCAGATACGGACTGTAAAGCAGTGTTCTTTAATAATCCCAAAATCCAAACAAATGTTTTTTTGCTTGGTGTGTCTGTCGACTACAAATTATCGGCAGCACTAATTCATTACATAGTTTCTCTGCCAATAGTCTCGCCTTCCTCAAGATGCCATCCCTGAAGTGTTCCTAACCATGGTCAGTTTGGTTTTTGATTATGTAATTAATGTGGACGGGCCTGCCATTGAGAGAGGTTCTAAACAAAGCAAAAAAAAAAAAGGAGGAATGGAGAAAGATGGTTGACAAATCTTGCCTGGTGCCCCAACGGTCCAACAGACTAAGGGATAGGTAAAGGTAAAGGTAAAAAAATTAATGTGACTGCTGGTGTGCTTTAGAGCGGCCACTTATGCTAAGATGGACAGACTGCAACGTACAACACGGAAACTGGTTCAAGAACAGATGAATAATTGATTACAATTAAAACACACATCAGAAGCACACGAGAAGCAGGCACTGATTACACATAAAGCAGTTTGTCTGGTTTCACTTAGAGTAGGCCTAACTATTTTAAAATGCACCAAACATGTTGTTTTGTTTGTTCGTAAAATGTTTTACACGTTTCGGATGTTCCTTCAGAGTTGAAGATAATTACTTCCTAGTCCAAACCTCTCTCAGGACGACGGGGGATGGGAGCGTGCAGGGTTTGAACCCTTGACCATCAATAAATCTGAACGACAATCCAGCACGCAAACCGCACGACCAGGCAGCCATCCAACTCAAAGATCTTCTCAAATTGACAGCTGCCTAGAATTTTTCCTCCAGGACAAAAAGAAAATAACATTTTATCATATTCTAGGCCTTTACTAAATATAATGATAGCTATAATTATGTGCAAATGAAAAAAAAATCGTCACGACTACGTGCTACAGAATTTTGAATTGCAAGCCCATAATAAAGCGTGCATGGTCGGACATGAACTACAGATTAGCTTATTCCAGTATATTACAATTATATAGCTTATCCTCATAAACTTTATTTCAGGGAAATCACTACATGCCAAGTTGCTTCGTATCAGAAGTTAATTGATTTGAAGGTGTAAAAAAACATGACAACTCTCTCGCGCGCTTAAAGATTGCACGAAACAGGAAAGGCTCAAAATTAACTATCAAACAATTTACAGCCCAGACACCAGAACATAACATCTGGCATAGGTTTCTGTCACATACTCGTTAGAGATTCAATGTGGCATGGAGTGAGTTAATAGTCATTTGACTATCTCGTGCCTTATTTACGAAGAAATAATTGGTCTGTACTTGACCACGGGGTGAAAACCTAAGTTACCTTTTGGACTCCTGTGAGTAAAGAGATGTATGTATGTATTGTGTAAGAGATACGAGATGTAATATAAATGGGTTCTAAGTGATGTATTTCCATGGCTGGAGTTGCCAAGTTATTATGCACTATTTTATTATGATTATTAAATGTTTTGTCTGTTGATACGATGCTTGCTTCTAAATATATGTGTTGTGGTTAAATTACTCAGTGAACATAGTGGCACTACGCAACGACAAAATTGATCAGGATAAAGTTATTTAATGTTTGCACAAAGAACATTCTAACAAGGCCAGAAGAGGCCCTAATGCTATACAAATAAACATTCGCGTTATCAGCATATGTCAAAGATATGACAGTTTCGAAACAGCTTATGGACCTGATGTAATCAGAAGAAAAAGGGAACATTATTGAACCCCCAACCCCCCCCCCCTGGCTACGCCTATGCCCAGTAGTGGTCTTAGGGGGTGGCAAGTGGGACAACCTTTCCAGGCCCCGCGATTGGAGATTCCTTAGCACTGTCAGCTTCGAAAACCAGAACACTTCTCATATATACTCAATATCTTTGGAAATCTTTCCAGGCATCTTTATAATACCAAATACTATTTCTATGTAAGCTCTTAACATGACATAAACTTCAGCATCACGAGGTTTCTGTACATCCCGTTAAGTGTGTGACTTTCTGGTTGGATTTAGCTCTGAGAATGTCAAATGGTAGCCCAACGAATAACGTGATACAAGAAAAATTAGAAAAGTAAAACTGCTGTAGCGCGCAGTCTTAACAAAAATTCTAGCGATTGTAGAGCACCTTTAAGAAAACAACACCGCATATAATGGGAGAACAGAGAAACAAACGAACAACGGTGATAGCCGAAGTCGACCCAACCATGCAAGTACATCTTCGAAGAATTAAGAACGCCGAGACTCACGGCCATTACATCGGGCATAGGATTCAAAACGAGCATATGAACATTATGGCATCAGAAGTAAAATGGAACATTATTGATAAAATCAAACTTGCAAAATATTTTCCCGTCATTCTTGACTACACACCTGATGTTAGCCACAAAGAGCTGATGTCCCTTATATTGAGTTTTTTTGGATGTGTCCTGATGTTGACAACTTAACAGGAAAGGGTTTGTCATGGCTTTTCTTGCTTCGCTGGTGAACCTTGGTCAGGACATCGCCGATTGTCGTGTCCAGGGATACAAATACAATGGTGTAAACTTGAAGGGAAAGCACCAAGGAGTTCAAGCACACAATATTCGCATCAACAATCGACCTTTTGCGCTCTTCTTGAGGCGACCATAATCTTAACCTTCAGAGTGTGTAGCAGAAATATTATTATGTAGTTTGTTGATTGTACAAATGTCTTAATCATTAGTTACGTTGATTAAACTTTAAGGCAAATTCTTTCATAAAGTACATTATGTAATGTAGTCAAACGGCCAATAGTACAGTACATACGTAAGGTACTATGTTTAGTAACAAAAATAAGACCTACAGCATTAGAGGCGGACGAGACATTTAGTGATGTGATGTGGTATGGATATATATCCTACACTTACGGCTTAGGGCCCCGCGCACTGCTAAGGCCGCCTCTGCCCATGCCTCCTTCAGTGAAGTCCAGTAGGGCGTCGGTGCCGTAGGCGCCATTATCCCGTTGATGGTTAGAAAGGCTGCTTTTATCCAACCACCAGGCCTGGACATGGGGCTCTTCACCCCTGTCCTGTCTGAGGCCTCCAGAGTGTCGAAGTCCGACAGCCATCAACAAATACAAGGCAGGACTATTACAGTAGGCCTACACACGCAAGTATCTTTTTTCCATAAATTGTGAGAAGTCACCTTCCAGGAGCTTCTTGTAAACCAGAAGACCACGGAAAATCTGTTATAAGTTATAAAATGGTTTCATTTTAATAATTTACACCTAGGATTAGAGTGGGTTCTATGACAGTGCGTGGCTCACTGCGGTCGCATAGGTTGCAGTGACCTAAGGCAGGCTCTGAAAAATATCGGCGTATGCTACTCACTGTATAATAATAAGCTTTTTTTTTTTACATAAATTAATTACCCTTTTTAACATCGTTTACCGTACTTTCAAAATACAGCAAGAGAAAAAAATAAATAGAAATCGCTATATGACAAGCGTGAGAGACATAAAACGCTTGGGCTTGTGATAGCTACATATAAAGAGGCTCGAGGTTCTCAACATCGGACTCAGAGTTGTGCTTACTGAGCAACTAAAAGCATTATTGAAAACATTTTCCCTGGATACCCCCCCCCCCAGTGATCCTGAAAACAGATTGGACCATATAGTGCTCTGAGCATGCTATAAGCATGAAAAATGTTTTTTTTGAAAATAAAAACTATTTAAAATAATATATATGGAATCTGGTCTAGCAATTCATAAAAGCTATTTAAAAAAAAATCTCAATCCAGATCTTGTTCTATAAAATACAGACGTAGGTAATTCACAAAAAAAAAAAAAAAAGAATTTACTCAGAGATTGTAATAATTCATAATTCAGTGACAATGAAAAGTAACATCTATTTAGCACACACACAAAAATGGATTGCAATAAATCTTAAAAAAAAAAGAACTATTTTATTGTGGTCTAAATTATTTTGTCTACCATTAATACATCTGTACATAATGGGTGTTTCTCATTTATAGTTGGCAGCACTTAATGATGCCAAAATTATTTTTGATAAACAAATCTGGATTTATTTTTGGCCAGGAAGAAACAACAAGGAATGTCGCGAAAAATAATTTTTGACGCTCACATTCATGATTACCAATTTTTTTTTTTATTTTATTTTTTTTTAGATAAATTTTTTTTTCTAAATTTTTTTAGATAATTTTTTTTTTTTTAGATAATTTTTTTTTTTTTTTTTTGTTAGATAAATTTTTTTTTTTTTAATTTTTTTTTTTTTAGATAAATTTTTTTTTTTAATTTTTTTTTTTTGGGATAAATTTTTTTTTTTTTTTTTTAGATAATTTTTTTTTTAATTTTTTTTTTTAGATAAATTTTTTTTTTTATTATTTTTTATTTTTTTTTTTTTTTTTAGATAAATTTTTTTTTCTAAATTTTGTTAGATAATTTATTTTTTTTAAATTTTTTTAGATAAATTTTTTTTTATTTATTTTTTTAAATTTTCTTTAGATAATTTTTTTTTTTAATTTTTTTTTTTTAGATAATTTTTTTTTTTTATTTTTTAGATAATTTTTTTTTCTAAATTTTTTTTTTATTTTTTTTTAGATAAATTTTTTTTTTCTAAATTTTTTTTTTTTTAGATAATTTTTTTTTTTTCTAAATTTTTTTTTTTTTTTTTTTTTAGATAAATTTTTTTTTTTTTTAATTTTTTTAGATAAATTTTTTTTTATTTATTTTTTTTAATTTTCTTTAGAAATTTTTTTTTCATTTTTTTTTTTTTTTTTTGCTAAGCTCTTTGTTGTGTCTTTAAATTTTTTTTAGATAAATTTTTTTTTAATTTTTTTCTTTTAATTATTTTAGATAATTTACTATGTCATTATTGTCATTATATAAAACTTAATCAAAATACACAAAACAAAAACAAAAATAAACTTTTATCTGCCTAATTTGATATTGTAAACAAGTAAAGCCTAACAAAGTCCTTTGACATATCACTATAGAAGTAGTGAATTCAGCACTAAATGTTAAGACACAACAAAGAGCTTAGCAATAAAATACTCATAAGGTGAGAATGTCCTAAAATTTGTGCTGATGTCAGAAATAGATGATTCTAAATCAAAGAAAAAGAAACACCCAAAGAAAAATATCACATTCCATAGCTTAAATGTAAACAAGAAAAGGAAGATATACCAAAAGTAAAGAAAGAGAAAAAAAGTGAACAAAGAGAGAAAATAAATATCTTTGTTTAGAAGTATCAGTTAATGTCTTTAGACAATAGAAGGAAGTTAGTGTATAAATGTGGTGGGTTTGGCACAGAACAAACTAAAGGACAAGGCGACTCGTAGGGCGATTCAAAACTGTTTATTATACATTAAAGACCTGCCAAAGGCAAACATAAAACATAATTACAAATAAACATAAACTAAACATAAACTAAACATAATTAATAAGCCTAAATGGTTAGACCATGTTGTTCACACAACATCAAAGTCTAAATACTAAATCTTAACAAAAAACGAAAAGAAAATCATATAGTGTAAACCAACCTCTCTTATTCAAACACGAGAGATATGGAACACCCGAAACATTATAAAAATAAAAGACAATGTAGTTCTCTAAAAATAAATCAACTAGTTGTTCTACATAAAACTAATATACATTGTTTGAAGAGTTTCGCTCTTTACTTTCCTTACAAAAAACTACAACAATTAAATAGAACAAATCTATACACTCACAAATACAATGTTTCTTAAAAGCCAGTATCTAAACACTTGTTGTAAAAATACATTTACAAAATGGACAGTTCACATTCTATATAGAATACTACAGGTACGCATTTCAATAAATGAATTCATCTACATGCTGGCTTCTAAAAATAAGAATAGTCCAACATGAACAAAAACCGCGGTAGTGATATTCTATATAAACTACTACCGGTAATTAAATTTACAAGCTAATATGAATAAGTAAAATGTGATTACCTGCAGCCATACGAACACATGGTGTAGAACCAAGCACAAAAGGGAGTGGAGACGACTTAGGTCCAGTAACATACGGACATTACAGCGATACGAGATGCTGGTCGAATGGACAGTGCCCACGTTGGTCTGCCTTGTCATGCGCGGACACAAGGTGCCATCTAGGGTGAAGGGTCACGTGGATATCGGGGTGGCCGGTGTTTTTCTAAAAAGATATCCACTCCACTACATAAAAAAAATTGGTCTCATTGGAGAGTCTGGTACAAAAACTTTTAAAACAAAGTGCAATGAGAGATAAAAACACGCAATTTCAGACAGCCAGGCACATCACTGTTGAATGTATAATTTGTAACATCTTGCCAATGTTGTAAGACTTGATACAATTAAAAATATTAATAGTATTAAAATTTTGTTGATGGTATAATTTCTGCTGTTGGAGCTGATCTCTGAGATTTGGTATTAATAATTACCAGACATATAAATTATTTCAGAAGTGAAGCCATTTAATAAATGACATATTGAATAGGATTCCCTAAGATGAAAGAAGTAATAAAACTACATAGTGGAGAAAGTGACTATAGAGATGGCCTACTTATAGGTCAATCACAATGAATTGAAGCTAGACTGAGTTTAGCATAAGGAAATAAATCATTAGTGCAAAAGTTAATTCACTTTAAAAATAAATTAAAATATATAGCAAGGAAATGAGCATCATACACTTAGAAGCCTTTCTTCACAGGCCCACTTAGTTTTATTTCCAAATGTTCTCACAAACATCTGATGATTCTATCATTGGCTCTATCCCCTTATGAAGTACCACCATTCAAAATCACTATATCACTACAGCTGTAGTGGATACAGTACTAATTATTAAACTGATCTACAATGATATTGGTAACTCATTGAAGTTTAAATATTATTGACTCCCCTGATAAAACTATATAAAAAAACTGGGGAGGGGGGTTAAGGGGGATTTTGGAAGGTAAATTTCATATGCACAAGATTCACATAGACTTGTTCAAATTGATTATTTATACTAGAAATAGAAAAATAGGTCCAGAGAAATGGAAAAATGTGTGAAAATCACTAATATTTGGAGCAGAATTTAACTAAATACATTTCAAAATTAGAATCTAAAGGTACTAATGTCCTTTGATCAAATCTCATTTAGATCAAAATAATTAATAATGTAATTTTTTTTAAAAACCTATTAAACAGTAAGCAGTTAGTTCAATTGAAACAGCTGGTAGTTTTAGACAGGATGAGTTCACAGAACTGTTAGAATGGACATAAAACAACAAAAATAAAGTTTTAAAAAATACTGCTCATCCTCCTCCACACAATGCATCGATGGCTCAGAGTTAGCTTTGAAAAGTTATTCTAGACTTGTATAAACCATTGACAAATCTGATATAAAATGACAACTTTTGATTCATTGATTTAGTGTATGCTTTTATTTAGTTTAGATCAAGTTTCTATTGGCAGAAAATGCACCAATTTGCCATCATTATAATATGATTTTCCCTAATAGCAATGCATTTTACTTTTTCTATATGTGACAAGCATAATACAATCAGGATATGGTGAGGTGATGCTTACATAAACATTTAAAGTTTTACTATTAGTATAAGATAGTTAGAATCATGCCACACAAAAAAATATATATTCGCATCAATGAAAAGAAGATGAGCATAAGTAGGGAAATCAAAACTCTTTAGTCTTGATGTATCTGTGGCAATGATAGACAGTTTGTGTATGGTAGCCCAACTAATTGAATAGCTTATTCTAAGTGTAAAAATATACAATTAAAGTTTATTCTAAGTGGGAAGCGTGGTCGAGAGGCTAAGTACGCTTGAACTTGGCTTGGCTACCTATGAAGGGGGCTCCAGATGCGACACTCAACTCAGGCATAGTTGTGTTTACTGAGCGCCTAAAGGCAGCACGGAAAACCTTCTCACAGATACCCCCTCCCCCCTCACTGGATCACGAATGAGATTGGGACCATAGCATTATGAGGATGCCATAGGCATGAAATTAGCGCTATAATAAAGCAATAATTTATTTATTTAAGTGTAAAGATATACAATTAAGACATTTTTCATAGAAATTCTGTTTCTCCTTACTTGCTGTAGTGGTGACGTCAATTGTTAAGTTTTTTAAATTTGAGATCAACAATCAGTGAGAATGAAAATCCTAATTGTTACATGACTTCAATTCAGATTTAAACGAATGCATTCCATAAAGGTCCTCATTTCTACAGATGGTGCACAATGATAAATGAAAATCCGTTTTTGTGCAATTGATGGTGGTCTCAGACTAAGAGCAGTGAAAACATTGGTTTGATGCACTGTTACATTCACCAAGTAATGCAATTCAAAGATGCTGTCTTTGCATTTTAAGATGATTTTGTTATAGTGAAATTTTGAATCCATGACGTCACAGGACTAGTTTACTGCTTGATTTAAACAAATGACGAAACAGCGTAAATGGTAGTCTATCCAACTTGATGGATGTCCAAACAAAACATTGTAAATGGTTGTCTAACCATCTGTATCGATGTCCGAATGATATTTATCTAGCACAGTTCACTGAACAACTGAACAGACTAATTGTAAGTGATAGAACTGATGACTTCTGTCTGGAGGAAATAGAACTAAGAGAAAAACTACTACCAGTGCGTACTAGTTTCTAGAGATCTGGTTTTGTGTATAGTTGATGAGACAGTCATGTCAGAGCATTCATCAGAACTTGAACTAGTTTCTGTATCACATTTCTAAAATGAAATAAAAATATAGTTACTAAGTGAAGCAGAATTAGAGTTACTTAGAGCTAATAGTGAATAATAAAAAATATTTGACATTATTCATACTTTTTATACACATCTATTTGACTGCAAAATTACTTAAATTTTTCCAAGTTTACAGAGACAGCAGCTCATACATTATGACATATGGTTAACAAGTGTGTTAACCTCCCCCACCCTGCTGCTGATGAGGCAGATAATGAAAAAAAAAATACACATGAATTGACTGGCAGAAGAGACAGATGTGATTAAATATCCACTATTGAATCTGCATAACATGTAGTTCGCAATCTTAGAGTTTTCTTGAATCAACTGTATCTGTAGGCCTCTCTGTCTGCAGCTGCACATATTAGGCAAGATTCTACCATATTTGACAAGTGTGTCAACAAAAAAACTTGCTTTGGCATTCATACTCTTCTGGCTTAACTAATAAAATGCAATGTCAGCATGTAAAACTGATAAGCTGCAGTGAATTCAGAAACAAAACAACATGAGATTCTGTAGACTCTAGCATACACTTCATTGGCTTTCTGTGAGTACAAGATCAACTACAGGGTGGCCATACTTTGTCATTTTTGCATTTAGAACAAAGATATGCTCTTGTACCTTAGTGAACTGATCACTCCATGTGACCCTCTAAGAGCCTTGCTTTGGGCTAAACACTTCTAGTTTTGCCAAGTTTCTTCCTCAAAAGTTGAGGGTTTTTTTTTCAGTGCATGCAAGCATTGACCTTAGACAAGCAACATGCTTCATTACACTCAAAAAGAACATTTTGACTTGTCTGCTCAAACCTTTTAAAAAATTGGTTTGTCATTTTAACTTTTTTCTTTAAGCCATGTTATCACAACACCTTGAGCCTACATTATGTGTGTTAACAGCGCTATAGAAATTGAAGATTTTTTTTTTTCAAATGATTTTGTTCTACTAGATGCGCGTCTTTCATGCAATAGATAAACCTTGGAGGTGTTAGGCCCCTAAAACCACAAGGCCCTTGGCAGTCACCTTGAACCATGCTGGGGCAGATGATATAAAGGTCACCTTGTTTCTATGACAGATGGTTAACAAGTGTGTGAAGTGACCAACTGTCTTCTGTTTAGAAGCGAAACACTCACTCTGCCACCATGCCCCCCACCTATACTTTAGCCCTCTTAATTTTCTTTTCTATAACCCGAGGCAGTGTTTGCTTTTAAACTCTCTAATTAGCTGCATGAATGTTTTCCTTCTTTTCCCCACATTTCTTCTATTTTCTTTTGAGCAGTATGCTACAACAGACATAGCTGTACATCTCTTTAAGGAAAGTTTTCATGAAAGAGAAGTAGAGATGGCACAAGTTAGTATACCCCAACCTTTCACATTTTAACATGTGCTTTTACTTGAGGAAAAATATGCAGTATATGTTCCAGGCCATTTCAGTTCAAAATGGTGTGATCAAAACATACAGTTGTCATTTAGTTTGAAGTTATAATCAATGAATGCACTGTGGATGAACTTATTTTTTTAACATTTGTCTTTAAACCTAATCTAAATTTGTCTTTAAACCTAAAATCTCAGTTTTCTTCACAGATTTTATCTAATGAGAAGAACTGACTACTAAGTAAGTATGGCTTCTTAGCAGTGTGGTCTGTGCTTTGGCTGTCATTACAATAGCCCTGGGTTCAAACCTGTCATCCTGCAGGATGTTTGAACTAGGAGGTAATATGCTAAATTTCTGAAGAAAACATATAAAACAAAATCAACCCAAGACTTATAATTTATCTAAATTATGTTAAAGATTTTAAAAATATTTCATCAAATAATTTCCTGGCTCAGAAAGTGGTCAAAACATTTCCTAAGTTGGCCCAGATTGTTAACAATTTGTCTAGTGCAATCCCAAGCTAGAGCTTATAAAAATAATGAATGATGATAACTAGAACAAAGTATTATGTGAATGAAAACTTACTTCACAGAAACTATCTGATATAAACTTTTCACAGGTAAATTATGAGTGAGTCTGGTGTGAATGTACATTTTGGTTTTCTATAGTTATAATGTTTTGTTTGAAGTAATGCACAAATTGTAAGACAAGTGTCTTTACAGATAACAAAGATTATTATTATTATTTCATATCCACTGTACATTGAACACTAAAACATTTGGCAAGAAAATATAGAATGTTTCATTTCTGACAATTTTTCTCACATAGCCAAATAATTGTGAGGTGGAAGGAAGCATCATCTTTAGGGTTTAATCCACAAAAGTGAAGGGGGGCAAGAGATCCTTTTTGATACCACCAGTTTGGAACCAACACATATGAGAAAGGCTCGACCCTTCAAAAGTCTTCAGAACAGGCAGCAGATCAACTCCAGCAGTAGCTCTAAATTCTGACAAACACAGCCCTTAAACCAGACAAGCATGCAAGAACCACAGCTCATTGTTTTCCCCAAACAACCACTAGCATATCACCAGTTAGCCTGCAGAGGCCAGCGACTGTAAGATGTTTCACAATGTTAGCTCTTTTCAAAACATTCAAGAGGGTAAACTCCCAAAAGTTACCAACTGGAGTTTGGCAGGCAATGTCCCCCATAGAGGAAGAAAGTAAATTTGCATACATTGCAAATACAATAATTATTCAAAGGAAGTATGTAATCGTTTAGATTTGTCATGTTCAAATGAAAGTTTCTAGATACATGTCTTATAAAGACTGCTTCTCCTCTTGTTTGGTGGGTGGTGGTGGTGGGGGGGGGGGGGGAAGGGGCAAAGCCTACATACATTTGCAATAATTTGCCTTGATATCCTTGCTACAATTGAAAAGACATGGATTTAAAATTTAACAAATTAATCTTGATTTCATATTTTCATAACTCATGAGGAGCATTTTCACCTTCAGTTTTTTTTATTTCAAGTGTTGTTTTTTACAAACCAGATGAAATAAGAAAAATGATACAAACATACAAATCTATCATCTGTGATTTTTTAAGTATCCCACTAACAAACTATATAGGCTGAAGATTAAAATTCATATGAGGCTGTATAACCTTACAGACTTGAGTCTGTTTAATCTGACCGCACCAGGAAATGATCATTTTGGTGCTAATAACTGGCTGGTCCAATTACACTGTGACTGGTTATTTCATCCTGTCACTTTGGTCAGATCATTCTCAATTAAAAATGTTTTTAGTCATTGTATAATTTTGTTGTTAAGGGTTCGCCTTTAAGCACTCATTTCATATAATATATAAATATTCTTATTTAGAATATTTTTTTTAATGTTTTGAACATGTTATTATAGTGTTTATAGTGTTCCCCCTATATATTGTAATGTAGGGTTTGTATTTAGTTATATAGTTTCTGTTTGTTGTAGGGATGTCAATATTATCCTGTGCATATTGCGTGATGTAATGACAAAAGGCCAAGGCATGGTGGAAGTGGGGAAAATCTTTTTAGAAATAGAAGTACAATTTGAATAATTATGATCATGCCACTCTGCTCTCATAAATTATCATCAAAGGCCAAGTTGTGGTGGAAGTAGTGTAAATCTTTTGAGAGATGAGAATAGTTAGAATACTTATGACCATATCGCAGATAAAGTATCACCTGACTGCCATCTTTCACTTTATCTTTCATTGTCAAACTTTTTTTCTTAAATATGTGCGTGTCATTTCAAACCCTAATATATAACATTTTATTTATTCTAATAAATGCTGACTTCAAGACATATGCAACACTGGCCGAGAAATTAAGAACAATGTACAGTAATAGGAATCAAAAGATCTTCTTCTGTACCTACTATCAATAGCCTATCTTTTTGATTTCAATTAAAAAGCAAAAACAATTTTTACATTGACATTATATTTTATTCTTATTTATTAATGTGTAATTATTATATTTATTATTATTATACTTATTATAATTATTATATTATAATGTGTAATAATAAAAATAAATATATGAAATATTGTTAATTTCATACTTTTTACAATTATAATTTGATGGATTAGAGAATGAAATGACTAGCGGATGAAATGACCATGGGATGAAGTGACCAGGGGATGAAGTGACCTGGAACCAATTAAATGATTATTCTATGTGATACAAGAACACTTTGGCATTTCAGTCCTGATTAGTGGACTGGTGTTTAACCTTTGGTGCAATGAAATTTATATGGTTATGTTTTTTATTATCAAGATGGGGATTATCACCGCTGACACTGTGTGGAATAAATACTTGAGTCATGATCAAACTACAACTTTGGAAGACTACCACTGACACAGTGTGGATGAAAGTAACAGGGAAGTCAGGATTTTACTAAGATCAGTGTAGATAAGACCTACACAACTACACAACAAAAATGGTCATTTAACATTGATACAATATTTTACTATACTAACCTTTGTATTTCTAAACTTCTTCGGAGCATTGGTCTTCTCTGGTGACTCATTTCTTTTTTCTATTCCCCTTTGGAAACAGTTGGTCTCTAAATTTCCTAGCGTATTGTATCCTCTAATGTTTTTATAACTCCTTCCCTCCATCAAATCAGATTCACGAATCCTTCTGGAGGGGCTTCTATTCTTCTGTCCCCTCATATCCTGACTGCTATGTACACATTTAAAGCCAGAGTTGACAGCCAGAAGTTGATTATTGAAATTTGTATTGTTGCACAGACTGTGGATGTTGTTAGAGTTGGTAGTAGGACTGTCTTGGAGAGATTCCTCAAGTTGACCAGATGTTAAATGACAACTTTCAGTGGCTGAGCTATTGATTGGGTAATTTAAATTTTCATTTGAGTCTTTTTCTTGCACCAGATTTGATTGATCCTCCAGTATGTCAGCAGGGGAGGTAACTGGTGAACAAGAACATGAACCTGACCCAGTTTCAGGTCGGGATTAGAGGTCAATATCCAGAGAGGATTTTTCACTCATAGTTTCCAAGTTCTGTTTTGGGCTGGGCAGAGGGGATAGGTCACATGTGCTCTCCACATCTGCACTGACCTGGGATGAGCGTTTGCTGCTACAAGTAGCATCACTGCAACCACCATCACAGCCAAAGCAGACATCATTAATGTTATTGTCTTGATAGGATGAAGAGTTCTGTTTTGATGCTGGTAAGTGTTTACTTACAGGTGAGTGTTTTGAGATTGGTGAGTGCCTGGTGGCAGAGGTGGAAGAGTTTCTGCAACAACACTCCTGACGTTTCTTAATGTTTTCCATATGAGTTAACCTGGTCTCTTGGCCATCAGCTTCATCTTCACTTTGATACTCCCTGATTGCAGTGGCAGGTCCAAAAAATTTAAATGTCCCAGTATAGGGTGCATGGTCAGTAGGATGAAGCCCAGCAGGGTTAAGTTTGTCTGATGTTTGGGTGTCCAGTGATGCTTCATATGTAGATTGAGATTTGAGCAGAGGTAATGTCTTTCATAGACCCTCTGCTGTTATTCCGACGATGACGAGACTTCCTGGCATGCATTTTTGTAGGAGACGCAGGTACCAGCTCAGAGCTAGTTGTCATGCTCCCTTCTGTGTTTTTCATAGAGTCGGGCCTAAAGTCAGAAGAGAAATAAAAAGTCTTTATTTTTATTATCTCATCTCCATCTCTTGTTATTCATCTTATAAAAACCACATATATATTCTAAAATTAAGTTCTTTTTTTCTTTTCCTGAATACCATTTTCATATTGTGACATATACAAATTTAGGGTCAAACATTTATAGGTCTAATGGCAGGTCATTTATCTATACAAAACTCAGCCTGTGCATCTTAATACCATTTGGTGAAGATATTCTTTATGATTGCTAGTTAATATTTACTTAACAGTGTTATAGATTACAAGTCTTTCCAGTTCCTCAATTAATGACCCTTACTTTGATATTAGGTCTACCTTGTCATTTCCCTCTGTAATATTGTGCCTTGTCATTTCCCTTTTTGCCTTTAAGTCTGTCTCTTTATTTCATTCTATACCTAAATTCTATCTTTTCATTTCTCTTTATGCTTTATATCTACATGGCCAAGGATCCCTTGCAGTATGATAGTGGAGTGTGAGCTATAGATTGTGGATATAAAGATACACTCACACAACAAGAAAATTTACTTACGTTGTGACTTCAGACCCTGACCTATGTGTACGTTTTTTACCAAGTCGATCTAACTTTTCTTGAGCTTTTATGATTGGTCGAACGATACTCTTTCTATGTTTATTGTACAAAGTCAGTTGTTCTCGTCTGATAAAAAAAAAATTTCATGATTAAAATTGAATGTTCGCCATGATACAAAATAATCATACAGAAAATATCAACATCATGCATAAGTAACAAGAGATAGTCTCAAAAAAAAAATAATAATGAATGAATGAAGAGCTGAAAATGATCCAAAATTATTTTATATAACTTTAAATCAATCTTGTTGGGTTCAAAATTCATTTTTAGCATTGAACTTACCAATACTGGTCCTGATTTAAATAAGATATGCACTTCAAGAACCCAAAATCATGTAGTCATTTTTTTTTTTCATATTTTAACCCAATAGCTTCTATTTCCGCTAGAAAAAAAACCTTTCAAGCCCCTAAGCAAAGAGGGATAACCTGAATTTAAAAAATCCTAAAAAATAGATATTTTGAAAAAATAATCAAACTTAAGATCTAATACTAAATAAACAAACAACTTTGAAAAATAGAACAATATGTTTAGTTTAAAAAAAAATATACTTTTAATACCTTTAGAATATAAAAAAGCTTCAAAAATACTAATTTTCTCAGGTGGGGGCTTATACACTGGGGTTTATGGGCCATTTCATTTGAAAAATTATTTAAACAATAAAAATCTTCCAGATTTTACTAAAAATAGAATCAATAATCTTCACAATGATTTATAGTCATGCTTGCAATGAGACTAGGAGAAATCTTCTATTTAAAAAAGTTTAAAACAAGTAGGCCTATATTGAAAAAGGGGATTTTAGAAACGTTCTACAACAGTTTACGACAACAATGACAGGAGAAAATGTTTCAGATTGCAGAAGGAGCTAATGGGTTAATTATAATAACAGTTTATCTTAGCATAAATTCTAATACAAAACAGAAAGTGTTTTACATATTATATATTTTACATGTAAGGAATATTCTACCTTAAAAATAAGATAAATATTCAGCTAATTTTTTTTTCCAATGTGCAATATTTATATTCCAATATTTGGGAAACACTTATTTAGATACATCTATAATAGAATATTCTGTGCTTATGCTGTGGTTCATACAAAACATCTATATCAATAGTAAAATAGTAAGGCTTTCCAAAGTGGTAGTATACGCAACATTAAAATTACTTTACTTGTATCTAAATGTGTATCCGTTGAAAAAGAACATTTACAACAAAAATTAACATAAATATAATATAAATAAATATAACTGATATATAATCTTAGTAAAATTTAATTGTACAATATAAAGTAATTTTATTAATACTGCCATAAGAAAGTTTTAAAAAATTTAAAAAAAAAAAAGGGACCAGATATGTGACTGCTCCTTGTCAGCAATTTGTGGGAGAGAATTAGACTAAAGCCCATAGCCCAAGACATCACATCACAAAGCCAAAGTGGAGCTGGATAGGACACACCTTGCGAAAACCAGCTACTGATGTTGCAAGGTAGACACTTGATTGGAATCCGCAAGGAAAGAGGAAAGTGGGCAGACCCATGCAAACCTGGAAGAGGTCAGGCATCAGTGAAGTTGAGGGTACTTGAATGATAGGTGAAGAAAGCTGCTCAGAACAGAGTTTGGTGGAGAGGTGTGATTGCAGCCCTATGCTCCCCTGGGAGTGCACAGGAATAAGTCAAGTCCTTGTCAGCGAGTCCTTTTGTGATATGACCCACATGTTGAGAAAACGGTACGTGATGTTTTGGCGACGCCGTTTTGGCGACGGGACGTTTTGGCCAGCGCCGTTTTGGCGCGAGATATCATTTGACGATAATTTAATAAGAACGTAGCTTTTATAACAATGTTTATTTCACTCTACCATAATATTGTATGTATAGTATGAATTCTAACACCGTTCAGCGAATTGTTTTTTTTTTAATTATAAAGGTTTTGTTTATTTCATGAATATAGGTCTATAATAAGTCAGATTCCTGAATGGTAATGACATGCTATATGTGAGTTCTGCTAATCGCACTAGATGAAATTTTTGGTGTTCATTCCAAAAGATTTTTTTTTATTAGACATTTGTGTAATATACGAACTAGCTAAGTGTCACACTTTAATATAACAAAAACCATGTTAACATCTAAAACTCTATTACGCTGAATGACAACAATAGCTCCACACATAGTAAAGATCAAGACACGGAATGTGGTCAGTACAAATGGTCAGTACAAACTCTAACGTGAATCCACAAATATAAACAAACACTTTGGGCGACAATAGATAGAAACAAATTCACGACACTAAGATACTTTGAAAAGATATATTTTGAGAAATTGGGTAGGGGTGATTTGGGTGACACATCTCGCATTGACACAAATGAAGACAAGACCAGCACCGAGCACTGGTCGTTGGCGTCATGCGTCTGGCGATCATCTCATTGGGAATGGTCATTACATGTGACACCTATCCCGCCCCCTCTCTTCTGCTCACATTTCACTCCTTGTATATACTCTTTCCTCCACCCCTCCCCTCTCTCATGCGTAAAACCAATTCCAGCGACTTAGGCAAATAACCATGGTGTCTATGTATACTTAAATTAAAGTATTTTGAGAAACATGGTACATGTATTATATTTTTACTTATTATTAGCAAGTGTTTGGCATGTATGGCTGGAGATACCTTACAGTCATTAAATAAACAAATGTTAATGTAAACAAATAATTGCATTAATTTTTAGTCTATCATCGTTTCATTTTGTTTTTTATTTTTCTTTTTAATTTTAAAGTATTATCTTAAAAAACTTTTTGAAAGTAAAAGTGTGCCTCTTAATAAACACACATACACAAGCCAAAATGTTTATTAAAGAAAATGATGTGAAAAACAAACACACATTTACATTTAGTACGTGAAAAATATGTCTTAACACAAACATTCATGCAAAACATAGATATGAATAATTCTTTTAAAAGAAATAATACAATAAACGTACATAATGTATTTCGCGCCAAAACGTCCCGTCACCAAAACAGCTCGCGCCAAAACGACCTTCGCGCCAAAACGGCGGGGCCAAAACAGCTGCGCCAAAATGTCCTGCTTCGTGAGAAAAGCACCCCTAAAACATTGTAAAGCATGACTAACATTAACACCAAAGAACATGTCCTTACTTGATGAGCTCCTGTTCTCTCTTTTCCAGTTGCAGCATACAAGCTGTTAATTCCATATATAAATTGTTAGCACGCTCCAACTTGCTTTCATAATGCTCTCTGACATCTTGAGCATGTCTAAACAAAATAATTAACATATTGAAACATAATAGTTAACACTTCATAGCAACAAATAATGGAAATATCCAAATTTACTATATGTTTAGTCAAAGTCTATATAGATACAAGTCAGGGCATGAGATAATTAAAAATATAATTGTCAAGCTTATTATGTCTTACTTAAAAATAAAACAAAGTACTTAAAAGTCAAATGAAAAAAAAAAATACAGTTGCATAAATAAATGATCTTAATTTCATGAGAAAGAAAAAAAAACAAATACTCTCCATACAAAATACCTTAACCCTTCTTTTCTTCTTTTTATAAGCTCTTCTTCTAGCTGCAGTAAGTTGGAACCTTCAGCTTTCATTTTTTGGAAATTTTCACGAATCTCTTTCCTCCAAATTTCCTAAGCAAAAAAAGGTTTAAATATTTTCTTATATTTTTTAATATATATATAGTAGAAAAAAAAAAGAAATAATGAAAAAATATTTAGATAGGAATTGGTTCACTTTAAGAACTAATGACATTAGAAGATAAGCCAGAGCTGGAACAGAAAGGAGTTAAATTTGCTTTTTTTCGCATTAGGTCAAATTATTTCAACGCCATTCATGGTCAGAATAAGAAGTTTGAATAGAGTCTGAAAGAAGGTCACCATTACTACCATATAGCAGCAGGGATACTTGCAGTGTAAAAGCTTTTCTCTCTCAGAGTGTAAAAGAAGGCTAGAAAATAAGAGGCTGTCTCTTTTTTTGTATGAAGAAAGCTTAGAAGCTTTGCATTGGTTGAAAAAAGTTTTTTTAATCATTCAAAGCACAAGTTCACTTCTGGCTCTAGCATTGCTATCACACAGCTACATTAAGTACAAAGCCAACTTCTGATGACAAACCAAGATGCTGATACTAGAGTAATATCAATTCTTTGTACCCACCTAGGAGAAGGAAACTTCTGAATTGAAACCTCTGCTGCCTTGCAGCTATACCGAATCATGGGAAAGGTTTCGAGAGTTGACCCTGAGAAAAAATCAGGAGACTGCAACCATTAGTCAGTTTGCAGACTAACCGCATCACCACTGATACCAAACTGTATCAGCACTTGCCACTCCTTTGGATACATCAGCTGCATGGAGAGGAAAGCAATATCATTCTGACCACAGCTGATGCCCAGGCATTCATCTTATTTCAATGAGATGATCCATAGTTGCTTTGTGACTGAAAGAGGCCATGATGTATTAAATATGTACTGTTAAACGTTAAATGCCATAAAAAGACAAATTTTCTAGCAGAATATGACAAGTCAGGAAGCCATCTGCTCTTTGCTCAAATAATAATGTATATATATATGCATTATGCACAAGGGCAGGTTTTTTATCTGTATATTTTAATTGGGAAAATGAGAACACCTCAGATAATTTCTTAAGAGTTTCTTGTTGATAATGACAGAACCCATAGTGTCAATCAGTAAAGGACTTACTTGAGATTCAGAAAAGTCCTCCCGACTGAACCGAAGTAATTCAGCAGAAGCAATCTCAAGGTGCATGAGAATTTGTCTAAATGATGGTCTATTTCTGGGCTTTGCACTCCTGAAAAAAAGAAAAAGATATTTTCCATTAAAATAATTCTTTGGTGATGACCCTTTTTTTTTTTAAAGGAGTAGGTTGATGATTTATTTTTTAAATTTCATGTATATAGAGAGTGTGGTAACCTATGCATACAAATTTTTGCCAGTAAATACAAAGAAAAACATTTGAACAGTTTACATTAAGATATAAAATGTTGATTAGATTAAAAACCTGAATAATAGTTATAAATTAATGTAAAATATACTACAACAATGCAACGAAGATGATAACCAGTTCCCACTTCTTAAACTTTCCTCAAGATCTTACTGTGTAATGTTATTCCTTGATTTATTGTTTGTTTGTTTTAAGTGGATCCTGTTAATTTTTTAACATAATTATACCATAAGAGATTATTAAAGTACCCAGAGATCCAATCAACAGATCAACATAGCTTTATCTTTTTGGTATAAGGGGCAACTGCTATAGTCAAGGCTGTGAATTTTTTGCCTAATGTGTTTCAAATAATAAAGTCTGCTGTTGTGTAAATGTAAATCTTTCATAGTAACCTTTATTTCAATATATGTGGACTTAACTAAAACCTTTGACACTGTGAACAGAGAAAGTTTCTTGAAGATCATGTCAAATTATTATAAATGCACCCAAAAAAAAAATCATTAAACTATGGTGATGCTCTTTTGTAATATATATGTGAATTATGTGTGGATTGTTCTTTCAGAATTGAAGATTACTACATCCTAGCCCAAATCTCCTGCAGGATAGTGGGGGATGGCAGCTGGCAGGGCTCAAACCTTGTCCATTGTTAGGACAGTTCAGAGCCCATAACCAAACAGTCCTCTCAATGGCATGAAAGCATGTGTCCAGGAGAGAAATTCATCAAATATTGATTTGCAAAACAGTATCCAATGGGTGCATATATACTTAACGAAAGTAATGTATGGAATAAATATAAGATTTAAATCCTATGACGTTGTTTCAATTCCAGACATCACAAAGTAGCTAATGATTGTTATGAAGGTTTAATTTACTCAAGAGGAATTATCTAATAGAAGATTGTATTAATTTAAAGTCTCGTATTAGTATTATTACTCAACTCACAGCTTAAATAGAATAAAATCTGCTAAATTTTAGAAACAATATAAAAAAAATCCCAATCAATAAAGTAAAAAAAAGTTTGTTGTACTCCTTTTCACTTTCAGACCTTGTGATCTATAGTCGTATAGTTAGAATCTGTTTACTAATCTCAATTGCAAGAGAATCAACAGAATCATCTAGACTTGATATGGGAATTTGAAATCTATCAATTTTCCCTGAATTTCTATGACAAACATTGAGTGTTGCCATTTCTTTTATTTTAGATCTAAATATTAATGTCACTGTTTTTGTTTACAATGAATCATGAAAGGAATCTAGATCTACCTAGGAGTAGGACACTAGGTCTATTCGTGATTTCAAAACAAATGAGTTGACTGTATGTAAGCTTAAAAAGTTTTTTCTTTTTAAAAGCCACGAAATTAAACTAAATTATCAGTTACCAAGGATATTTTTCAATACATCAATAGGTTTTATTTAATTTAAAGATTAAACTTATTTTAATATCCCGAATTTCATTTTCTTTGTCAGTTTCTGTAGATCTATTCTTCTTACATAGATTCTAGATGTATGGCGCAACTAGATCTAAATCCTCCCCACCCCCATTTTTTTTCCCGCGGAAACGCTTCAAAGAGCAGCTTAGGCGTCAACTTTCCTTGGCTGACAGAAGAGAGCACCTGGTTGCATGCGGCCTCAGAACGAGACAGCTGGAGGTCACTTACGAAGGCAGCGGGATACACATTTTAAAACCAAAAGAAAATCTGCTGTCGAGGACAAACGCAGACGGCGAAAAGAAAATCTAAATCGACCACCTGCGGACAATGGTTATGCTTTGCCTGGATGTGGCAAAATATGGGAATAACTGCATTCCTCACTGATCTTCGGACTCGAAGACTAGCCTTATTATTATTAGCAGGATGTCCAAAGAGTGGCCTTTTTTTCCTAGTGCAGCCAGCTTTGCTTTGGACGACCCTTTCTTTGTGCTCCCTTCAGTGCCTCTCGACTTTCGACCCATAAAAAATGTTAGGGATCTGCCTTTGAGCTGCTTACAAAATTAGTGCTGAATGTAAAGAAAGGATCCTGTTTTGAAAATTTCGATTTCACCAATGCCCATTGTCCTTTTCTTTTTAAAGCTATATTATAGGCAGCATTACTTAGGGAATTTAGGTGCCCTTACTACCAAGGCATCAGCATGCCTACTTTTCAATGTTTACCTGCAAGTGTTTTATGTTGTTACGAATCTCGCTATCCAGGCTCTCTTCAAACTGCACCACACGACACAACGAACTTAAAGAACCTCACAACTCAGGGCTCCAAAGTAAAAGTAGCAATTTAATTTCAAATACAATACAACACTGTACAGTTGGCAACAATATTACACAAACTGTCCAAATACCTAGCCTTGCTCCGCCTGAATTCACACACCGTACTGTTTCTAACTTCGCCTCGTACTGGTCACATTGCGAGGTAACATGAAGTCCAGTCTTTCTAACACACTCGCTCTTATATACTGTCTCTACTGGCCTTCTAGAATCGGATGGAACGTTCTTGACCACTCAGAATGATCACAATCGCCGTGACTTGCGTGCGTAATATTTACACACAGGTCGTTGCCGAACTAGCATGTACTGTCACTGGTCACAGTTGACCGCTCGTCCTGCGCTGGACTGGGGCGATTTGCGTCGCCTGACTACACACACACCACTACCCCCATCTGTTCCACCACCAGGTTTATAACAATATGCTTGTGAGTCTTGGACACTGACTGCAGAGCTAGAGAGGAGGATCCTAGCAATGGAATTGAGCTGCTACAGAAGGATCCTAGGTATCACATTTAAAACCGCATCACAAAGATATTAGAGGCAGGGATACTGCAGCGATTAGACCCCATGATGACCTGCTATCATAAAAAAAAACTTGAGCTAAAAATCTATGGCTATATTACAAAGTCTTCGAGGCTCGCTAAGACCTTCCTTCAGGGAACAGTACCAGGAAAAAGAAGAAGAGGCAGAAAGAAAGTGATGGAAAGATAAAGTACATAAAAGAATAGATGGGCCTGCCATTGAAAGAGGTTCTAACTAAGGTAAAAGACTAGTGGAATGGAGAAAGATGGTAAACAAATCTTGCATGGTGCCCCAATGGTCCAACAGACTAAGGGATAGGTAAAGAGGTTTTTCAGCAGCAGGTATCAAAACTCTCATGTTTCAAATTAACTTAAATCTCTTTACATGTTTTACAACTAAGAAATGAAAATGAAGATGTATCATTCCTTTTTGTAAAATAAATCACAAAAATTACTTGATATTTGTCTGCATTTAAAGATTCCTTGCTTTGTGGTTCAAATATTTAATTGGTGAAATGAGAACATTACTTTCTCATTATGATGTAGGTATGAAATTTCAAAACATAACTCCACTCAGGTCTAAGAGCTATTTGATCTTGAGTATTCACACTGTACTGTCAACATAACCTACCCTGACATTCATTAACTATTAATCAGATATTAATTTCTTAACCTGAAGAGAAGCATGTTATTATTTTTTTTAAAGCTAAATGATCAAGTTTTTTTTTATCTCAAGATTAGCTTTAATAAAGTCAGTCTGAGGGAACTTAAATTGTGCTTAAGCAGGTATGATTGGCAGTTTCATAATGGTGGATTTATTCAAGTCTGGTCATCTATTTAAGAAAAATGAAACAACATAATGAGTTAAATATTTTGTATTTTATTCTCTATACCCATAACTGTTACATATGATCACTTACAATACATCAAACACACATTAAGATAAATAGACCACACAGTCCATGTTTTCTATGCTACTAACATTTGAGAAACAAATGACATTCCTATTTTGAAAGTCATTGTTAGTCCCATTTCATTTCAGAGATTAATATACATTGACTCTGCACCAGGTGTTTTTAGCAATGAACTTGTAAACATGTTTCTTGAATCTTAGCCACATTAAAATCAAATTAAGCATTATGCTCAGTCATTAAATAAAACATTATGTAGCACTGTCAGATGTTGATTACAATTAAGAACATACACAATAAAAAAAAAGAGCAAAGTAAAAATGAAATGCTCTGAATGTGGTAAGTTTTAAAAATCTATAAACTTCTATTATGACTAGGATACTTTTTAGATTTCTAGCACTCCATAAAACACTCTAAGTGCAAGGTGGAGTACAATGGAAGTCAATGAAGGATGAGAAATTTTTACCAACAGCATAGAACCAATGTCTTGCATACCACACCAACAAGAGACAATGTTGATGTAGATATCACAAAACAACATCAACATGTTAAGACAAACACTAACACACAAATATTATGTGAGTACATGACATCAATAAAGTAGTACAAATATTTTGAACTTTCAAAGACTAGGTGATCATTCACTTTTGATTTCATTTTTCACAACAGACAAGTTAAATTTTTTTTTGTGGCAAAAACAAAATGGTTAAATGTCTCCACCAGATAAAAAAAAAATCAATTGATAAACCTTCAACAGCCTAAAAAATATAATTGATTAATGAAACTGTACATAAGTAAGTTTTGAAGTACTAATACAATACTTTAGGGGGACCATCACCAGTTGAAACAAATATCAAACCCATTAAATCTTACATTCTGATTAGTATAAGCAAATAGTATTTGAAAGAGATTAATAGAACTGCTTTAAAAAAGTAAAGTTATTGACAGTGCAGCATAGAAATCAAGAACCAAAGACTAAATCAAAAGCAGACAATGGATTGATGCACTAAACTAGCAGTAAACAGCTTGTTTATCAATGTTTTTGATTTATTTTAAAATTTTAGCTTTAATTCCAAAACTCTGCCTTAAAAGTTTAACTGTCTACCATGCTAATATCATTTCCTCTGAGTGTCTATAAATCTTTGCAGAAGTAACATCAAATAGGTTTGAGTATAAATATAACTATTACCAAGGAAAAAAATTCTGATCAACAGATTTAACTTGTGCTAATTTAAAATAAAAATTGGTTCAAATACATAAAAATCACACAAAAAATGATTAAGTTGTAATTTCATATTAGTTCTTAGTACATGTATGTAAATACATAAGTAAGAACTAAAAAAATGTGGGTTGAAATCTACGTATGTATGCACTAGAACTTTATACCCTGAACATGTAGAAAATAAAAACAAAAACAACTCATAACATAACAAAAAAATTGTATGTCATAAATATAAATATCTGATAACTTCTTAAAATGTAATCAATTCATCTGAGGTGAAACAACAGTCAACAATCTTTAATTGAAATGATTTTCAGTTTCTGTGTCAAATTAAAATTATGTGATGCATTCAAAAGTTGCTAACATAAATAATTCTATTCAATATAACTGTAACTATATTTACAAAAAATACAATTTTTTTCATTTAGGTTTTTAAATTTAAAATTATTTTTATATCATGACATTTTTATTTTGATTCATCAGAAATTAGCTAAAATGTGCTACTGATTTCAACTACCAGTGTTTGTATGTAAAATGCCACTAAATATTTTGATTGCACCAAATAGTAACACTTTGGAAAACAAACATTTGACTAAACAATTGAATTAACAAATAAACATTGTAATATGGCATAAAAAGTTGAATGTCGAGAGATTTTAAACAAGCCTTAACAAGATTTTAAAATAAAGAAATGCAATACATGAATGAGAGTCTAGTAGTCAATCTAAGGAAGTCATAGTTTTCAAACACATTACATAAAACTAGTAACAATTTGGACAATGTTACCATCTAACAAGTTTTTTTTGTTTTTTAAATAAGATTTAATAATGACATGAGAAAGGGACCAGCAACATGGAAAGTTGTCTGGAACTCCATGTAGTCAAAAATGCTATAAAAAAACTAACCATATTATCCATATGAACATTTTAAAATTGTGCATAAAATGGCTAGTTTGCCAGGGTCACTAACACTAATGGTACATTCACTAGATGAAATAAAGCCAGCTTTAGAATTGAAGAAGGAAATGGTGGAACATAACAGGAATGTTGAATCATCACAACCAAGTGAGCAAACAATCATTTGGTAGCTAATTAAGTTTTGAGAATCATTGCAAAAAGAAAGTTGGCAGGCGTGTGCTTTGTAAATGACCTGGCATTATAACATCAAATCATTCATAAAATTAAAAAACAAAATATACTTATTAAATGATAATAATGCTGATAAATATTTTATTCAAAAGCAAACTTTCAACAAATATTAAACAAATTAATGAATTAAAAATTTTGATATCACATATTGAAATAAAAAGGTCAAATAGCCTTTGCTATCCAAAAAAAATCCAACATAGTAATCTTTTTTTCTTTTTTAGAATGACAAAAGCATTTTATAATTTTATTTTGAAATTTTATGAGCTCAAAATCACTTAGTTATTGTAATACAACTTACAACTAATAACATGTAATATGGCTGCCTGGTCGTGCAGTTTGCACGCTGGACTGCCGTTTGGATTTATCGATGGTCCCGGGTTCAAACCCTGCCCGCTCCCATCCCCCGTCGTCCTGCGGGAGATTTGGACTAGGAAGTAAACTATCTTCAACTCTGAAAGAACATCCGAAATATGTAAAACATTTTACAAAACATTTTTTTTTTACATGAGGTGGGTCTATGGTTAATTATGTGTTTATGAGATTTAGTTGGTATCAGATTCAACATGTAAACAAGTTTAAACCCTGACTGTAATGGCAGAATATTATGATATGACCAACTAATAACAAAGAAAAAAAAAGATTAATTTACACAATTTAGTCAGCCTTGAACTTGAGGCTATGCTTTATTCGTCTTGGGAGGTGTCAAATAGTCTTTATCATCTAAATCATCTGGGTCAACCTCATGATCACTTTCCTCAGTACTAAGTCTATCAAAGCCTTTATGAGAATTCCAAGTAAAGCCTTTAAGGTTAAAAACCTTTCCCTTCTTTCCATGTCCATAACATTTAAATTTTCCTAATGAAAAAAAAAAAAAGAAAGAACAAATATTAAATTGTAGAAAACATCCAAATTTTAACAAAAAGAATTTAAAAAATTAAATGCCTGTTATGTTGTAAAGGTTTTTAAATGACCTGAATATATTATAAACCGCCCAATAATTTTTATTTCATTTTATAGTATTGATCATTAAACTAGAGGAAAGGATTAAAAATTCTGTAATTTAAAAATATAAAAAATGTTTGAAATTTCATTCAATCTAGCTAAAAACTAAAACTAAAAAAAAATTTATAACACCAGACTGATGTGCCCTGACTAGAAGTAGCAACAAGATGACTGGTACCACAAGTAAGATGCCAATTGATGACAGAGGGAGAGACATCACTGCTATATTTGATAGCCTCAGACAACTCTGTGGTATTGGTTTCACTCTGGTCCAATGGATTGCTGACAGTAACTGGCTCTGAGTACTTTCCTCAACTGTGGCATAAAATTGAATAAAGTTAAGGCATTGTAGCTTTTCCTAAGATGTCTACACAAATTACTTTTCACCTTATGAAACTAGGAAATTTCTTGAAAAATCTACACAGCTATTTGTAAACTTCAGTTGAGCTGAAGCAAAGTCTAAGTTATTTTACTTCTACCATTTTCTTTACTCTAATAAAGAGTAAGCTAGTAGTTCACAATGACCACTCAATACGATAAATTCAATTATTGAAATGATTTTCTTTCTGTATTACAATCATCGCTTGCACTTCTAATCGGATTCAATTTGCTTTTACATGTCTCTAAGGAAAGTGATAAAATTATAGACAATAAAAGAGTCCAGGACGTTTCATTCAGAGAGTAGTACAGATCACAAGTACATAATTAGATTAATACTGATGCAAACGTTTTAACAGCCAATTATAAACTAATAACAGACTTTACAAATGAACATTCACATCAACATTCATTACCAGGTGAATGTGAAAGCAATCTTCCTTATTTACCTTTGTTATGCTGTGAACTTGACTGTACTGTAACAGGTCTGCTAAACTTCCAAACACTTTCAGGGTCCCATTCCCCTACATAGATGCTATGTGTTACTGGATCTGCTGCTACATAATGTGGGTTTTGCATGTTCTGAAAGATTGTGGAGATTTTAATGTAGTTTCCCACGAGGTCAATACATTCAAAACATTTTTACTTTGTAAAAGTTGAATAAGAATAAATAAATAAAACATAACTTTGATAAATTATGTTACAATGAGAGAGATTAGCTATTTGTAGTTAAACTAAGCTGAGTTTTGTTGTCACATGAAATAGAACTTTACATCTGGTACATTCCACATTTCCAACAAATCTCCAGTATTTATGTCTGATGTGAAACCCTGGACAGTTGTATCAATGGGGCCATCTAAAGCAGGACCATTCACAGCATACAGTAAACCTCCTATAGAACAAAAAATGAGCTGTTTGATAATGCAGCAAACTACTGACCAAAATCTACAATAAAATATTAATGGTGATATTGTCACATTTTTCTTTGTTTACAAAATAATGAAGTCTCATCTTCTATTACCTATGTACCAGTAGAAACATAGTTTGAACTTTATAAAATGCTGATAAGGGGAAAAAACAACCAAGCTAAGCACATTTATGTAACCTAATTTATTTAGCTTAAAATCTTTATTTTGCTTAATATTTTTTTTAAGTTCTGGATGTTCCTTCAGAACTAAACATAACTATGTTCTAACCCAAACCTCCTGCAGGATGACAGGGGATGGCAGTGTTCAAACTCAAAACAATCCTGATGAGTTCGAAGGGCATACCACAAAATGTGGCTATTGAATACAATTCATATGGTATCTGGTTTTATAGTTTTAAATTGTTATCATGAAACATGACTTGAAAATCATGCACATCAAACTAAGAATCAGATATATATTTAGGAAGTTACCTGCACCAAACTGAACGTTCCTTTTCCCAAAGGACATCAAAAAAGTTCCATCTTTGGAAAATTTCAGAACTCTGCTATTACAGTACCTGTTTTACAAAAAGTAGGCTTGTAATAAAACAATCAAGATTTGATTATTTTTACATAATTCAAAATTTAAATTTAAAATATATTTTTTAATGCCTAATCAGTATCAATGGACTCATTTATTTAAAGCAATATTTGCTGACACAATATATAATTACAATTAATTGCAAAGCCTAGTATTACCCATCAGATACAAAAAACTCTCCAGACATAAGAACAGCTACATCAGTAGGGTTACAAAAAAGATTTGTATCTTCACCATGTTGGAACTTCTGTCCTAGTGTCATTTTTGGTACAGTCTGACCTGGTGGTATTTTAAAAACCTAAAGAGAAACAAAATTATATTAATTTGTAGACCAAAAAAAAGTACAGTAGTGAAGGAAATCAATCTTAAATAACTAAAACAAATTAATTATTTTGTTACATTTTTTCATCTGATATCAAGTGCTATAATATTTAGTGTTAGAATTCTTGTGTTTTTTTTAAAGCTTTTATGTTGTCAATAAGATCAATTCAATTTGTTTAACACATGTTGAGAAGAACAACAAAGAAATGTTTTACCTGATGCATTGCTACATCTGTTAACCAAATATTTCCTTGATGGTCCGCTGTAATACAATGAGGCATAAAATACCTGAAAATAATACAAGTTGGGTTGCAGTCATCATTCAGGTTATTGAAACAAAGTTTACAATATTTAAAAAAAAAGGCAAATTTTCAAATCTGTGATGTTTCTTTAATATCTGATTAGTCATATAACATATTCCCCTTGTTAATTATTTGTTTTAACTCTCTCTTAATCAAGGATATTAATAAACAGGTAAACCTTGGAAATCTTTTTGATAACTTTCATAGCAAAGTTTATGAAACAATATTAGGAATCAGCCTGCCATCTTTGTAAGCTAATGTTTTTTATGGAAGATAATACAATTACATTCTCTGGTATTACTCATTGGTTTGGTGTGCAAATTATTTTATTTAAAAAAAAGTGATTACACTTCACATATCCTTTCATTTTAATCAATAAATGAATTTAAATCTTGTACATTTTTTTATACAATGCTATCTACTCATTATATCCCTTCTCAATGATCTATATTAATTTCAAAAAGAAAGGACATGGTGCACTAGGGATTTATATTTGGATAATGTTTGTGACTAATGAATGAATTTCATTCTAAGCTGCATTTGTTTAATGTACATGTCTTAATACTAAATTGTGGGATGTGTGGCATAAACCCCTTGGATAGCTAACTAAAGGGGCTTGATTAGAATTTTAAATCTGAGAATTGACTCAATCTGAATTTTGTTTACAAAGCACCTGCTTGATCTGAAATATGATCCTAGAACTTGATCCTAAAATGTGATTTCTAGAGCTTCCTAAGCCTCTAATCTTTATGTATTGAAATTTTTCTAATGTGAAAGACAATGTTTGTTTGTTTTTATTTAATCTGACAAAATGAAACAAAAAAAAAGGGAAAACTAGACATGTTAAAGTCTCAATTATAAAATTATAATGGCAGGATAAATTGTTGATAGGATGGCTGTTAAAAATGTATTTGCTATTGTGAATTGCTAGATTGCAAGCATATATAGCCCCCCACCCCAAAAAAAAAGCATGCTTCTGGAAAAAGGATCTCCCCTAAGACTGCATAACATTCTAATCTCTAGCTTGTTATCTTAAAAGAAACTGTTCTTTAAATCATAAGCAGATAAAAATACTTTACCAGCACTGCCTCATCAGCAATTTAAAGCCCTCTGGGCAAGTGCCTGGAACAGGAAGGTGAAGGATATTGCTTCCCACTCCCCAGATGATAGCAGAAGAATCCACATCTTTGTAGGGTACTTCTTCTGTCAACAGTTCCCATAAGACAACACCATAAGACCTGTAATTTAAAGAGTAATATGACAAGATTCTTTGAAAAAAACTTATGACAAGTTTCTTAATATGAGACAGTGACTAAGGTTAAAGACTTAAAACCATTTCTTTATCACTGCACTTAGTTAAAATAGGTGAGTCTTTGTTGTTGTTTTTTTAAATTATAGAGCAATTATATTTATGAGCGTTGTCAGATCAAAAACAAAACACAATCTAATAAAATACACAGAAAGTCACATTTCCCCATATGAATTTTTTAAAAGTGCTCTTCTTCCCTAGTGCCATTACAACAAAGAACGAGTTGCCTAATCAACAAGGAAAACCAATAACTTAGCAAAGTAAGTCTTTAATGAACATGTAAAGCTTAACATATGGATATTTGTAAGATGTAAATATTCATAAAAACTTTTCTAGTAAGATCAAAAGCAAAATATGTTTGATGTTAGTGTAAATTGATAAGAATTTTAGTTGGATTCTAGTGTAAGTTGGTGAAACTATTCTGTTTTTTGTATTCATAATTGTTCATAAAAAGATGATCTATAAATTTGACATGAATTTGATGTACAAATATCCAATAATCTTTTAACTAATATGAATTTAAAAATCAGTAAATATAAAATTCTTTAGTTACTATATAGTAAACCTTGTTTGCATAAAAGTATAACATATGAAAAGGATTTCAGATATTCTAGGAAGCAAGTCTTCCATTACTGGAAGGGGAAAACGTTCTCTTATAAGTGCCATGCTGAGAGGACAAGGATCTAAACAGATATGGAGTTTCCCAGATTTTTTAGTTGCAATCACATTCGACTGACCCAGTCAGTAAGTTTATCAACAGGCACAATGATTCCTTTTTCTGTTAGCAGTTCTAACTCAGACTTTACTTTAGCCTGCATAGCTAAAGGTACATGACCAGATGGACATGTAACTGGTGTTATGACAGGATTCACTTCTAAGTGTACAACACCAGGTAATTCACCCTGCTGATCATCAAATACATCAGAGAACTGTTCAACTATTTTTGTCGATAACCTTGGTAGAGGCTTATCAACACTTTCAAAAGTATGATAGTTTATTGTAATTAATCCTATTTTTTCTGACGTTTTCTTCCCTAACAGGGGAGTTAAGTCATCTTTCACAACCACGAAATCAACACGATATCTCTTGTTGGTCTTTGGATTTTGTACTACGAGTTGTACCTTTCCAATAGGTATGAGTGTGCTACTGTCATACACACGTAGCTTGCTTTGAGTGGGACATATTTGTGCAGATTTAATAAGCTTCTTAGGGATAACATTAACGCTGGCACTCGAGTCAATCTGACACACAATCTCACCAGCTATGATCATTTCAGCTTTTATGATCTTATTGTTTGGTCCACCTTGTACAGCAAGCACAGCCTCATCACTAGAAGATAATGAATAACAATCATCACTGTCCTCCTGTACACATTGCAGTTTCTTTTGGTTGCATTGAATGCCAAAACAATTTTTTTGTTTACAGATATTGTCGCTGCCTAGTTTTAGTTGTAGGCGTGACGACGTGAATGTGTCCGTGTATGTTGTAGGTACCTCTTCTGGTACGGCTATAATGCTCTTCTTAACGATGTACTTTATTAAACGCACTAGATTTGCAAGTGCGCAACAACACTAGTATACTGAAGTCTCCAACGACAACATTTAGAATTACTGATAAACACACTGGTAGCAGACATGAAGTTTATTATATATAAGATAAATTACAAAAGATATTGGCGACTTCAGCCGTCATAAAATATAAACCAATAAATACTGGCTGCTCATGCCATGTAGAATAAGTAATCACATTAATAAAATATTCACAATATAAGTCCGAAGGAATCTCTCAAGTTAACATTAGATCAAATTCATTAAGGTACACATTACAGACAGAGAAAATCGTACGTCCACTCTCTGCTGGAGTTCTTCACTAACTGCTTAACATTGACCCTTATTTCAGAGTCCTTTAACTTATTCACATAACCTCGTGCTTGCCCGCACGGAATATTACTATAGGTGACTGAGTGTCACTTCATGTCACAGAGGTTCTAAAACTGGTCTGTGACATACGCCCCACACTCCAAAAAAGATTTTTGTCCAAAAATCTTTGACAAGTATATTTTACATAAATCTCACTGTACAAATATATATATGAGCTTAGTACCTTATTCCCTGAAGTGCTGTGTGCTGTAAGTTCACTTCAATTGCTTATATCATCTTATATAATCTTAGTAATTATGTATAACATCATATAAATTACTGAGTCCAAAATGTATAATCATTTATATACTTAATTCACTGAGAACAAAATCACTGAAATGTCACACTAATTGTAATGAAAAGTACCTCCATCAAGTGTTAACATCTTTATGCATACATTTGTACTGAAAAAAAATTTGTACATGCAATCACATGCTAATCAATATAAAAAGGAAAAATATATAAGTTATTTCACATCCAATGTCATACTATAATTGTAGATGCACAACATTATCAATGTGTATCATTTGACACACTGAGTAAATTTACTCAAAATGATTACTGAAAAAAATTAATGTTTATTTACAACTGTAATGTGCTGTGTCAAAATATTATTCTAAGTTTTGCCATCATCAAAAAAAAAAATAAAAAAAAATTCAGAGACATGTCAATCCAGTTCAAGGTTGACTTTGCATAAGACTACTATAAATAGTCTGAGTGTAGTATTGAAGTACAATAGTAAACAAATTTCCATGTTTATAAACATTCATTGTAGTATTCAGGTGTGTAAAAAAATTTTAGACAATATTTACATCTGTGAGTTGTTATGAAAAATTTTTTAGGTCAACAGTTCAAGTAGTTCACTGTTGTTTACATCTCATTGTTTACATTGCTGTGCATGATCAGTAATAAAGTACAATATATACACAAAATAAACACATCTGGTATTTGTCATATTACAAGTTGACAATAAAACACAATGAGCAAATAGATGATCTGTTATTGATCATAAGCATAAATGTCATCATGACCCAAAAGAAAAGTATAACAATAAAGTGTCATGACCTATTTGAAAAATGTGTAGAATGTTAATTTGACTTAGTTGACTACTACTACTTGTTTCTAAGTGATTTGTACTGCTTATTTACTCTATCAGAATGTCCTGGCTGATGTGTTTAATGTCATTATTTTCACTTGCTTCATTTTCATGTATTATGTATCTGGATAAAAAGTCAGCTATTACATTTTCATGTCCTGGAATGCTTTGTAAATCGAATTTGTAGTCTGAGAGAATGAGTGTCCATCTGTTTATCCTGTCATTTTTTAGATCTTTTCTTTTTAGTGCCAGTAATGGTTTATGATCACACTTAATGCTAAGAAATCTTCCTAACAAGTAATTCTTGAGTTTTACAACTGACCATACAATGGCTAATAATTCTTTTTCAATCACTGAGTATTTTCTTTCTGTTTCAGACAGTGTTCTACTGATGTGTACTATTGGCTTAAAAAATGACTCCCTTTGCTGTAGTAAGCATGCCCCAATACCAGTGTTGGAGGCATCAGTGTATAGTGATAGTGTTGATGTTGGGTCAATACTGGCTAATTCTAGTTTCTCATTAAATTTATCTTTTAAGTTGCTTAATGCTAGTCTACTTTTTTCATCCATACAAATTGTGTTTCCATGTTTCTTTTTAGTAAATTCAACAAGGGGTTCAATTATCTGTGCATAATTTGGAATGAACTTTCTATAAAAGTTGCAAAGTCCTAATAATGATCTCATGTCTTTCTTAGTCCTAGGTTCTTTTATGTTTTTAATCTTTGTTAGGTTTGTTTCAGTGGGTGTAATTTTGTCATTGGTAATGCAATATCCTAAGAATTGGATTTCAGGCTTGGCTAGGTTTATTTTCTTGGGGGATAATGTCATGTTGTGTGTTCTTAGTCTTGAGAATATTTGCTCTAGTACATGAATGTGTTCCTGTTGTGAGTTGGTGAAAACACAAATGTCATCTACATAAGACAATACATTATTTATGCCTTCTAATAATTTTGACATGCATTTCTGAAATGTGGCTGTACTATTTATTAAGCCGAATGGCATGACATTCCAGACATAGATACCTTCTAGGCCTGGCATAGTGCATTTGAATGCTGTATATTCCTTAGAGTCAGAGTCCATTTTAATCTGCCAAAAGCCTCTGCTTAAGTCCATTGTTGTGAATAGGGATGACTTACTTAAAGTTGTAATTATGCTGTCAGTGTCTGGTAGGGGTTCTGGGTCTATGACTGTGCATTTATTTGTTTCTCTAAAGTCACAGCAGATTCTTACTCCACTGTCTTTCTTTTTTACAATGACCATGGGTGATGCATATTTACATGTTTCTGATCTCTCTATCTTCCCATCTTTGATTAAGTTGGTCATTTCTGTTCTAACTAGGTCCTCATATGCTTTGGGGATACTAAAGGCTTTTGTCTTAGTTGGTAGTGCTTTGTTGAGTTTTATTGTGTGTTCTATCAGATTGGTACATCCTAGCTTTTGTGTAATTACATCACTGTATTTAACTGTCAAATTCTGTAACATATCATTTTCAATATTTGGACTACTGTTGTGTGTGGTGTTTATGGTGCTTGCTATATGTTCTTGTATGTTGTATTTGGTTTCTACATCAAGTTCAATTATATCTGTGTCAGTTATTTGTCTCTTATCCAATTTAACAAGTTTATCAATATTGAGTTTGCATTCTCTACCATCTTTATCAATGATGTACACTTTGTTATTAATTCTCTCTATAACTTTAAATGGTCCCTCATTCTTATCTTTACAGTGTTTGTTTCTATCTTAACAAAAACTTGGTCACCTACATTTAGTGTTCTTAGTTTTCTATTTCGGTTTTTTATTTTCCTATGCCTTTCTAGATTTTTGTCCATGTTTATCTCTGCTAGTTTTATTCCTTGTCTAAGCTGTTGTTTGGTCTGAATTATCCAAGGAAGTTACTGTTCTATGTTCTCTAAGTCTAACATGTTGTCGGCCCATAACTCTAACGGTCCTTTAGGTTTTCTGTTAAATACAAGCTCATAGGGGCTGAATTTGGTGGTTTCATGGATGCTAGTGTTGTAGGCAAATATAGCATAGCTAAGAGTCTGGTCCCAGGTACTCATTGAGTCTCTTTCTAGCTTATATATCATCTGTTTTACAGTTCTGTTCCATTTCTCTATGACTCCATTTCCCTGTGGTGAGTAGATAGTGCTATGGACTAGGCGGATGTTAGTCATTTCTGCAAATGCTTGGTTAAGGTGGGACTTAAAGTTTGATGCATTGTCTGACAGTAACTTATTAGGGAATCCAAATTTAAGAAAAAGTGTTTTTAAACAATTACATGTGTCAATAGACTTTATATCTTTTAGAGGAAATGCCTCTGCCCATCTAGTGGACATGTCAATGATACCCAGAATATATTTATTCCCTTTACTGCTGGTAGTTAGGGGTCCCATTATGTCCATGGCAATTTTGTCCCAAAAATAGTGAGATTTATCTGATTTTTCTAATGGGGCTCTAGTCACTGTTTTTTGTTTGGCACATTCTGTGCAACTGTTTACATAGTTCTTAATGTCCTTTCCCATCTTTGGCCAGAAGAATTTGTTGGCTATCTTAGCATATACTTTTTTTTTTCCTAAGTGTCCTGCTGTGGGGTCATCATGTGCCATATTTAATATTTTAGCTCTTAAAGTTTTAGGGATCAGTATTTGAAGTCTAGTACAGTTTTCTTTCCTGTTATATCTAATGGCTAAGTTGTTAATTTCTATATGGTGGTTATTTAAATTTATCTTGTTATAATCTTTGCTTAAGAGGTCTTGTATTGTGGTGTCATTTTTCTCCATAGCTATTAGTTCCTCCCTAGTTATGCCTATTTCATTCAGTAATACAGTGGGGCATTCTATTTCTGGTGTTATTTTTTTGTGTGATCTGGTTTCAACTAATAATGCCTCATGCTTGAATAGGGAATACTTTTGTCTATCTTCCGCCCATTGCATAACTTCTTCTAGTGTTGGATCTTTTACACCTTCTACATTGCCTATTATTAGATCTTGTGCTGGGGTGTCCATGACTATGGCTTCTAGTTCTCCTGTAATCCAGGGTGATTCTATTAGGACTTTAGCGGTCTTGCAAATATCAAATTTTTGTATGTTTGCATAGGTCACTTTTACTGTATCTTCTAGATACTGTCCTGGTTCAACTAAAGAGGCTTTAACTATTATTGCCGTGGCTCCACTGTCACGAATTGATCCTACTTCTTTAGAATTGACATAGGATGGAAAGACTTTTATTTTGGACTTATTTAATTGCATATAGGCTACATTTTCCTCTCTATGGGTGTTGGTGTTATTGCCATTGTTGTTTCTATTGTTTCTATTTCCGCTATTGTAGTTGTTTGGGTGGTTGTTTGTGTGGTAGTTAAATTGGTCCCTTCTAGATTGTCTGTTGTTTCTATTATAGTTATTGTGTTGGTAACTGTTTGTAAAATTTCTTCTTTCATTGGGACTTGCACTCTGGTGTAGTCTATAATATATGGTCTATTATTGTAATTATTGTTGTGCTTGTAGCTGTTTGGGTTGTAGAAATTAGTGTGGCTTCTGTATCTGTAATTGTTACTGTAGTTTCTAGGAGCTTTGCATTGGTTTTTCACATGACCTCTCCTCCCACAATTGAAACAAGTCTTGGTGTTAGACCATTTGTATTTATCATTGTTGTTGTTGTTGAATGTTGTTGCTGTGGCTACAAGTTGGTGTAGGTCTCTTTTGTCAATCGTGTGTCCAGGATGACTGTCTTTAAATAAATTTAGATTCGTTATCAGTTCAGTCTCTGTCTTGATCTTTTTTTCTTTAAGGAAAGTAAATACCAAGTCTGTAAAGTTGTTGAGGACATTGTCAATAAGTAGCATGTCTAGGATTTGTGTCGGGTCCTTGATGTCACATTTTGCTAGCTCTAACCATTTTATCATATTAGTCCTCATGTCGAATATTATTCTGTTGAAGTCCCCATCTTTTTTCAATTTAGTGTCCCTGAACAACTTACGATAGAAGTCTGAATTTTTCCCAAAGTGCTCTAGTAATCTAGTCTTTACTGCCGCATAGTCTTTCTTTTGGTCTACAGTTAAAGTGGAAATGATGTTGAGGGGTTCTCCCGACAAATTTGCTAGTAGGTGTTTGGCCATGTGCTCATTGTTAAGATTATAAGTTGAGGCAATATGCTCAAATTGGACCAAGTAGTTTTCAAGTGTTTCATCTTTTGAATTGTATTTATGGAATTTACAGATGAATGGCTTTGTTGTAGATTGTTGGGTTATAATGTTGGGATTTGTTTTGGCAGCTTCTAGTTCTAGTTCTTTTTGTCTAGTTTCTAGTTCTTTTAATGTTTTCTGATGAGCTCTTTCAGCAGCTCTTTCTTCCCTATCTTTATCCTTTTCAGCCCTATCACTAATTTGTTTCTTTTCTTCCCTTTCCTCCCTTTCTTTCCTTTCAGCCTTTTCTAATTCTTTTTTGATAAATTCCTTTTTCTCATCCCCTTCTAGTTCCATGATTTTCACTAGCTCTAATATTTTGTCATAGGACGACATGTTTAATGCTTTGTGTAGTTAATTAAGTGAGAAAAGAATGTACTATGTTATCCTTATCAATACAGTGTGTGTCAATTATTTTACATGTGTGTATTATACAATAATAAAAAATTCAATCAATGGTTATAATGTAATGACAGAATGTAATGAGAATTGTCAAACAAATGTATCGATCTAGATCAAAATTTACTTATTAGTTACTCAATTATAGACTATTCAAATTCAATAGTCATAAATATCAACATATGTTATACATGTGTGCTGTTGTGCCAAAGTAAAATAGTAAAAAAAAAAGTAAATTAGTAAAAGAAAGAAAAATATATGTACAGTATAAGTAAAAAGACAAACACAGAAACAATATAGGGAACAACAGTCTGCTTTTAAAGAAATTAATAAAAAGTAGAAATGTGACAAGAGAAATACAGATATATGGATACAGGACTTTTAAACAAACAACAATATAGATACAGATTAAGTACACTGACAAAAATACAAACAAGACTCAACAGCTAAATAAATATTTTCCCACTATATTCTATGACCTCCGTACCAACAAGGAGAGCCTCAAACGCATTGGGCCTTATAGAGGTTAAAGAACAAATAGGATAGACCCTAATAGATCCTATTATTATGATAGATCATAAAATAGTCCCTCTCCAGCCACCCTTAAAAGAACACTTAGACAAATGAAATCAAAATATGGCTCCAAGAATGCCAAGAGTTATCAATTACTAACTCTACTAACAATCAAGTTTAATTACTGCTATATCAAAGCAAAATCCATGTACTTTATAATCATATGCATGTATTTAATTTGTTAATAATGACTTACGGACTCTTTTCTTGTTGACTAGTGTAGTTTAATCCTCATCTCTCTTGTAGCTTGTCAAATGCAAATACAGCTTGGGTGGTTCGCTAATAATCCATGTATAAGTAATCCAATTTAAGAATAATAATCCATGTATAAGTAATCCAATTTAAGAATACACGTCACTATGAGCATTAAAGTGGTAGTAGAAAAATAATCCAGTTCAATGCCATAAGATGGCTCGCATGCTCAAATTTACAGTTAATACAAGTTCTGTCAAGTACTCCAAGATAATAATCCACAAAATAATCCACAGTGGTTAGGAAGCTCACATATAGGTAATCCAAGATAATCACATACTAGGGGCTTCTGTTAGTTCAAATTAATATAATCCAGTTCTTGTAAAGATAGAACTTGTAAAGGTACTTATATATCAGGCTATATATATAACTCCTCAGTAGCCCATTAATAACATAAAGTTAGGATATCCATCAGTATGCTGAAAAAAAAATATTGACCATAAGTAGGAGAATGTCTCAGCTGAGAGCTATTTCTCTACAAGACCTGAATGGTACGACCATGTCAAGGTGCGAGTATGCCAATGATGAATAGTGGCGAGCACTAGTGATGAAGCGGTGTATCTGTCATCAAACGATGTCTTGAATGGTGTAGATCTTTCTTTCACACAGGTAAAGGCAGCTTTTGGAACAGGGTTGTCTTCTGCTCTTGGTTACACACAGGGTCACGGGTAGATCTAGGAACAGGGTTGATGTAGTTGAATGGATCTCAGCATGCAGATGTGGAATAGCTTTGGCAAAGCTATTTAGGTTACTTGAATGACTCGGTCTGCATGTAATGGCGTGACTGTTGTTGATGTCTGACTAGTTTATGATGACCTAGATCTAGTAGTTAGAGATGACCTGAATTTCAATGTGTGTTGGAATCTTGTCTAGCCAGTGGCGATCAGGCAAGTGCGTTCTGTGGCGTTTTGACACCGAGTTCAAATATAGATCTAGTGATGTTTTATGGCTTGCTTTATTACAGGTTGGACAGCAATGCCTTGTAAATACCTTGATTTCCTTGTAGATCTTGTGGGCAGGCTGGATTTGGTCCTTGTTTAGTTAGACGCCATCTTGAGAAAAAAGTACCGGTCTAAGGTGTAGTCTTGCGCTGTTTACTATAGAGGCGATTGAGATCCGTTGAGAACGTGCAGGTTCACTTGTCTTTTAAGACACCTTTACTGGCCACCAAATGTCGCTGCCTAGTTTTAGTTGTAGGCGTGACGACGTGAATGTGTCCGTGTATGTTGTAGGTACCTCTTCTGGTACGGCTATAATGCTCTTCTTAACGATGTACTTTATTAAACGCACTAGATTTGCAAGTGCACAACAACACTAGTATACTGAAGTCTCCAACGACAACATTTAGAATTACTGATAAACACACTGGTAGCAGACATGAAGTTTAATATATATAAGATAAATTACAAAAGATATTGGCGACTTCAGCCGTCATAAAATATAAACCAATAAATACTGGCTGCTCATGCCATGTAGAATAAGTAATCACATTAATAAAATATTCACAATATAAGTCCGAAGGAATCTCTCAAGTTAACATTAGATCAAATTCATTAAGGTACACATTACAGACAGAGAAAATCGTACGTCCACTCTCTGCTGGAGTTCTTCACTAACTGCTTAACATTGACCCTTATTTCAGAGTCCTTTAACTTATTCACATAACCTCGTGCTTGCCCGCACGGAATATTACTATAGGTGACTGAGTGTCACTTCATGTCACAGAGGTTCTAAAACTGGTCTGTGACAGATATTACATATTTTACCCCATGCAGGACACAGTTCCTTTTTAAATGGGTGATTTTGTCCACAAAATTTACATTTGCGCTGTTTATGAGCAGCATTCTGTTGTAGAATATTTTTGCGAGACAAAACAGCGAACGCCTCATCCTGAGGTGGTGAGGCATAAGATGTACCTGTTTCTAGTACCTTTAGTTGCAAGTCAGCAGCTTCATTTGCCTTGCAGATTTCTATACAAGTCTTGGGTGTTAGTTTATGTTCTTGTAAGAGTTCTTTCTTTGTCCTTGTGTCTCTGATGCCAACAACTACCATTCGGTCACTTATTAATGACTCTTCCATATGGTTGCAAAAATTGCAAATTGCTCATCAAATGCACATATTATGTCTTGAACATTGTGCTTTGGTTTAAAGGTGATACTGTTGTATACTGCCAATGCCTCTGGGCAGATAGTGTGCAAGAACAGTGCTTTGGCATACTCTTCATCTATATCGTTTATTCTCTCTATAGTGCAATAGTTCAGCCACATTTGCTTGAAAAGCTTCCATTCCTCACACCCTTTCTTCACACTTAAAGGAGGTGGAGGGTTAATTCTTGGTTTAAAGTTAGTTTTACTTACAGTTTCCATTTTAGAACTTTTAGAAAGCTGCCTCCATGTTAAATTATCACAATACACTAACAATACTGATGTTTAAAATTTACACTCCATTTTTATTAACGTGAAACAAGGAGAGAACAACCAGCAGAGACTAATACACAGTGAATACACACAACTGACACACTTAAGAGTAAACCGTGAACATACTGAACAATAGAACAAGGTAGACTACAAGAAAACAAACAAACACACACACAACATACATAAACATAAATACACATATAAATGTAACAATGGCTACAATGTTGTAAGCCATAATAAAGCAGTGTAAAAAAGATTATATGACAATGAATTATTTTCTAAACTAAAGTATTTCAGAACAAAACCAGTGTAAGTGTGTGTATATTATAATATAGCAGTAAATTGCGCCTGTTTATGTTTCTATACTAGCATTAGCAAAACAAAGACTTACCAAGTAAAGCATTGGTTTCATTCAACTGAAAGGCTATGTTTGCATTCTCATGGAGCCCAAACATTTCTGGCTCATCTAAAAGTGGTAGAGATTCAATGTAAGCCTTGACAGTAGCCAATGTTTTCACAAGAGGTGGATAGTAAATACCTTTAAAAATAGTTAAAATTAAAAAATTACCTTCCATGGCACATACAGGAGATTTAATAATAAACAACATTTTTTTTTTAAAAAAAGACTTTCTTTCTTATGGGGCTGATGACTTCTTGTCTTGTAAGAGCAATTACTTTGCTCTTAATTACTGATAATAAATCTTTTAAAAAGGAACAATTTTTACCCGCCCCAAGGCGCACCCCCCCCCCCATACCTGAAAAATCCTTGTTAAGCACATGCATAAATCTAGTCAAGGTTAAGAAGTTACTCATCAGGGAACTCTTGTATGCTGATGATGCAGCTATTGTGACTGATTCTGATATTCAGCTACAGTCTCTGGTTGACAAACTATCTGCTGCTTGCCAGTAGTTCGGCTTAAACATCAGTCAAAGCAAAACTAAGATACTTGTCCAAAACACAAACACTGCACCTCAAGTAAGCATTAATGACCAACCACTAGAAATTGTTGATCACTTTTGTTACCTTGGCTTCATCATATCCAGCAACACTCTACTGGATAAAGACATTAATAACAGGATAGCCAAGGCAATGGCCACCATGTCACGGTTGCAGAAAAAGAGTCTGGGACAACATATTGCTGACTAACAGTACTAAAAAGCCCTAATCTACCGGACCTGTGTGTTGAGCACCTTGCTGTACGGAAGTGAAACATGGTCAACCTACTCATGGTCTAAGGCACATCTTTAAAATAAGGTGGCAAGATAAGATAACCAATGAAAAAGTGCTACGAAGAGCAGGGTGCCAGGACATCCGCTCTGTTATCAGCAGCAGACGCCTTGGCTGGCTTGGCTATGTTCGTAGAATGCCAGTAGGTCGACTTCCACAGGACATTCTGTATGGCGATCTAATAGAAGGCAGGAGAGCCGCTGGTCACCCAGTTTTACATTATACGGATGTATGCAAATGCGACATGAAGCTCTTCAAAATTGACACTAGCAGCTGGGAAGAGGTGGCACTGGATAGATCCACACGGAGAGAGCATAAAGGAAGGGTCACAGATTGCAGATGTCATACACAACAGAAGCAGAAAGAAGGGTGAAAATGCAACAGCGCATGGTGATTACATATGCCCAACCTGCGATCGCAGGTGTGTATCAAGGATTGGCCTCTTTAGTCACACAGGAAGTTGCAAAGGGAAAAGATTGTCTCTCTAGACGTAAAATGCCACAGGAAATCTAGTCAGAATATATAAAATTAAAGTTTGGTGATACAGACAGACATGGCAAAATTAAAAAAGAGTAACCTAGACTAGCATTTAATAGATCTAGATCTATGATCTACAAGGTTCTAGTTTGCAAAATATTCTATTAATTGAACTCTTTGATGGATGGCTGCCTGGTCATGTGGTTTGCACGCTGGACTATCGTTCAGACTTATCGATGGTCTCAGGTTCAAACCCTGCCCACTCCCATCTGCCGTCGTCCTGCGGGAGGTTTGGACTAGGAAGTAATTATCTTCAACTCTGAAGGAACATCCGAAACATGTAAAACATTTTACAAACAAACATGAATATATGCAGGAATACTTTGCTGATGTATGTGTATTCAGGATATAGATTATCTAGACCTCCAGACCAAATTTAATTGTAAGATATTTATATTTTGAAAAATATAAAGGTCAAACCAGAGTTTTCAAGTGCGCCAATTAGCTGGTTATTCTTTTCCCCAAGTTATACTTAAATGGTCAAATTTGTAAGAAAATTGTTAAAGCAGTTTTCAAGATCTGTGTCCACCCAAGTATTTGTTTTTTTACCCTATGAAGAATTTGCAAGCTGATAATTATAAACTAAAAACTTTCTCACCCTGACAAACACAACCAAATCAGTCTTATTCAGATCTACTTTTACTATGTTAAATCTTTGCTCAAGTTGCATAGGATTCTGAAGTCAGATTAGAATGGATTTATTCTAATTTGTTATAACAACTTCAATTCTATTAGATTACATCCCTCTCTATGACACGCATCTTACACAGGAATATAAACTTGATCAGTTTTAGCCTTTCTAAGCCCTGCATCATTTCTACAATCTATATAAAATGTTGATGTGCCAAAAACTATTGACTATAACAGTACCTTAAACTAATCTAATCCCTTTACAAAATGTTAGTAGAATATTTTTCTAACTTACTGATGAGAAAGCAATTTGGAATATTTGTATTTTACATTAAAATATGTTGATCTGTGTTAAGGACAATGTGTGTGTACTGACTGAAGTAATACTTGTACGAAGACTAAGATGCTACTTTTGAAGGTTGGATATGGTGTATAAAAGGAAAGTCACTACTGGTGAAAAAGGAAACCGGTCCATAATTTAGTTCTAGTTTGCAATCTGCTAATACACATTGACATATGCACCAAATAAATTGAATAGGACATAACTTCAAAACATACTTTATTTTGATTATACATTACAATTACCTGATTCCGAGTATTTATATTTTGGTTTTTAGGTTTCAGGTTTGAAAAATAAATTGTCCTTAAGACATCTTTCATCTTGGGCATCTGTAAAAGAAGTTTTTAAAAATTAAATTAATTGTGTTTTATACTGAAAAAAAAAACAACACATAAATATCAGCAATCTAAAATTTTGAAATTTTTGAATATTGATAAATTTGGAAATTATTGAATATTGATAAACTGTTAAGTCTTTGATGGATGTGTATAGTTTTAAAATTGTAGTGGTATTTTATTTTAAAATTATTTTTTTTTGTTGCGTTTAAGAAAATGTGACAATCATTCTTACTTCTTATAAATAATTAAATGTGGGCCATCTTTGGTCTAATGACAAAAAAAGTTTGGTCTAGCTGGTATATAGTTGCTGATAAAATACTTTTCTCTCTAAACTCATTTTAGAAAGACAGGCCCATTTCTGTTACTTCTTTTATCCAGCTAGGTGCTTAAAGCCTGATATTGTAAGTCTATCTGCTGAGCAAAATCCATATAGAAAGTCTATAATCATGTTTGATATAGCATGCACTGTTATGTCATTATCACAAGTATAATCAAATTTTAAAAGAAAGAAGACAGTGTATATATTTTAAAATAATATATTTTTTGTTTATACATACAGATAAGCATATGGCATGCATAATACTAGTCAGAATATATTAAATTCTAGTTTGGTGATACAGACACAGACATGGCTACATTAAAAAAGAGTAGCCCAGAGTAGAGTAATGGATCTAGATCTATGATCAACAAGGTTCTAGTTCTTGAAAAAGTCTAAGTATTTATTTAACTCTTTGATGATATATGCTGATATATGTGTATTCAAGATATAGAATGTAAAAACAACGAAGCCCAAACAGAATAAAAATGTAGAGATTGTTAACTAATTATAATGCAAATTTTTAAATAGCAGAATGGAGGTAAATGAGTTGCTCTTGTAACACTCTTGTTTAAAAAATGCTATATATTATTATGCAATAAAAAAAGTTTATGGATAGAGTGCTGATGAAAGATTGAGAAAACAATATTTGAATTCTTTGAGCTGTATTTAGTGTGGTCTTTTTTTTTTAGTAATCTATTCTATGGTTAGATTAGATCTAGAATATAGATCTATAACTTATAACAGGAAAATTATTTTAGGTGTAGAATATTCTAGAATTTAAAGAATTTGATGTAGATGTAATTACTAATAATTACTAAGACTAAGGTCTAAATCTAGATCTAGATTATTCTAGATCTTAGATCTCATTCTATAGATCTAGTAGCCTTTACTATCATGCTATGATTTTAACATATTTAAAAAAATCCTTTTCCTTTCTTAGAAACAGGTTAGTTTACTGTTAGATCTAGACTATAGACTATAGATCTAGTCAATCTAGAATCTAGATCTAGATGGTAGATCTAGCTCTTTATCTCCGTAATTATTTTCCACGTTCTGACTGAATTATTAATTTAATCCGATTGTAGTGCACTAACATGTTCTAATTATAATGGCATAACGTTTTTATTTACACTCATAGAATAATGAAATGTTTTTGATATTGAATTAAAGGAAAATGAATGTTCTTTTTAGATATTACAAAATCAAGTGCATAAATTAAAGTGTTATGGTTTGTTTTTTTTGCTTTATGAAAAGTAAAAATAAAAATCTGAAAACTCACCATTGGACGACAAAAAATTTAATCCAAGTCACATAAGAAGATCATTTCTATTCCAAACTGAATTAAATGCTATTGTTTTATAATCCTTATTCATATTTTCATGAAATTGAACCACTAAAACAATAAAAAACTCATGGAGTACAAAACTGGAGCACATTATCCAAGGTCACCACCATAGAAAATTTATGAGAAAAAAACAAACAACTTGCAACATTAAGTTTCAGTAAGAAAATAATTACACTGCACATGATATCTTTCAAAAAGTAATTCATTGCTATTTATATAATATTTGCCTGAACAAAAAACAACTTCCATGTTTTAACTGTGGCAATAAAATTAATCCATATGGATGTGTGGGACGTAACGACAAGTCTAATCCCATCATTGTAGTCGTGGCCAGAAATGTATCAATTTCATAGTTAGAAACTGGTTTCCATTTTGTAAAAATGGATGCCCTGCGTACTAGAGTGTTTATTTTTATTATGTAGACTGCATAACTCTTTATTGCATCAACAAGATTATCAGATCTAGTAGAGTAAAGCTCAGTTGACTCAGAATCGAGTAAGCTCATGTTGACACCTCTGTATACCACATTGGCTGAAGTAGATTAGTAGATCTAGACTAATCTAGACTTATAATCTTATTGGAAGGAATATATGTTACTGTATGTAAAATTGCTTTCTGTTTTAGTACGTATCTCTGCATTTTTCAAATTTGTTGAAACAGGCCAGAATCTAGAAATCTAGATGTATTCTTTGCGGTCTTTGCGCTAAGGCTAATACTAATACGTCTAGTTTTTAGGAGGGTCGTGGCAGGTTCATCAGCTTATGAACTATCAGATTCAGATCTAAAATCTAGATCTAGAATAATCTAGATCTAACAGTACTACTAGTTACTAAGACTAAGTTAGTAGTATAAGTATAAGTATTAGACCAATCACCAGTTATTAGACTATTAATTTAAGTATTAACTATTAGTATTACTCATTAAGTTAATGTAGGTACTTTGACATCCCTACTCCACTGACCTATAAACTGCTAGACTATCTGCTATATAGTTTTGAAACACCATGGCTAGACTTCCAAAACCATGGTGTTAGTTGATTGATTGTTGTTTTTACATTTGCTTCATGTTTTAAAAACCCTCGTGCTAATCTTAAAGGAGGATTCCTAAGCTTTTCAATGATACCACATTGTCAACAAATGAAAGTCGTATTTATTTAGAAAATTTACAGTAAAGTCATAGGTAAGAATGATTTTGCATTTAATATAATTTTTAAGCAAGCTTGGAATTTTTTTATTGAATTTAGACCTAGATTTATGCTTAAAGTTTGTTATTCCATTATTTTTTAATGAAATTTTGTCCTCCAAAATTAAAAAAACGTCCCCAACATGCTATAAATGATGCCAAATTAGGCTATTTTTCGAAATGGGTACGTGGAAAAATTATAACTACCATAACAATCTATGACTATAGTATCACAATCCATATTTTTATTATAGAGTAGTGTTAGAAATATTTTTTTTCTATATTTAGGTACACAAAATATAAAAGGAAATCAGCTAATTAAGGCAAGTTTGGGTCCATCCTGACAATGTTAAATGAAGTCACTCCATGATGCAGCGACATGTGGCGCCAGACATTAGTAATTCTTGTGGATAATATGAAATATAAATGATTTATGAATTGTTTAACAGCTTATCTTTGATCAACCTAGTGGAGAGAATGCTATCAAGGTGTTATTTTACATTATATTTATAAATATTATAAAGCTGAGGAATTTTCTACCAAACGGCATTCTAGAAAAAGGATCGAAGTCAATTTTCAAACTATTGGATTAGCTGTGAATGAATGTTAGCTACATGTGAGATGAAACATTCAAATTCAAAATCATATAATGAGGTAGCTGTGTTCCAAATTTCAAGCTTTTATCTATTATGGTTATAAAGTTATGATGAGATAAAGACGAAAATTCATTTTTTCGATCACAGCTTTTTGGACATTTTCTATAGTCCATTTTTCTACACATAAAACGGCATAACTTTGCTCCTATATAACATAGAAAGATAAATGTGGTATCATTGTAATCCTCTCAGCAAGCTCTACATAACTAAATAGCTTCTGTTCATATATATTTATTTTGAATTTTTTGTCAAAGTACCTACTGATTAAGATTAAGAGTCATTAGTAACACTGAGTGACTGACACTAAAACTAGTAAAACTATCACAATGAACAGTTAAAACAAATCACTGTTATCTGAATCAATAAGGTCTTTTACATGTTGATCTGAATATAATTTAGATCTACAAGTTTTAGAGGATCGACCCATTTCCAAACATAAACAACAACAAAAAAAAGACGACTTTCTCAACTTTCTGTAATATTAAACCCACGTTGAAGGAAGTAAACCGTGAACTCTTCTGCAAGCGGAAATCACGTAGATTTAGAATATAAGCATTTAAAATTATTAACCAAGAATAGGAACGAAACAAAGATGTTTAACTGCACCGACGACAATGTTGACGCTTAATCGGCTTTTACAAAAATGACCGACGCTATTATCGTCGCTTGGGAGATAAAGAGCTAGATCTAGAATCTAGATCTATAATTCTATATAGACTAGACCAGCGGTTCTCAACCTTTTTAGCTCCTCGACCCCCTAATCCAATTTTAAACTAGACGGCGACCCCAACCATACCATCTTTTTCGTTCATTGGCTGAGGTAAATGTGATTTACCTGATTAGATCATCTCCATAGAAATATTTCATTCCGCAATTAATCGACAGTAATTTCGGTTGTTGAAAAAGTATACTGCAACAACGAAGATGTGGTCCGCAACAAATATTTTCAAATAACAATTATAAAAGTGAAAAGAAAGAAGTAACTACCAATAAAAATCACGTCTACTTTCATTGATGATACATTCACTTAAGTGTCATTCGTATCTCCTGGCTATTTGTCAGTGTTCTTAGATCTATCTCTATTAGTATTACTCCCACTTTTTATTTTATTAATACTTGACGATCGTTTCATAATTTGTCCAGTAATAATATAATCTGAATGATTTTCCAAACCTACGTCATCTAAAAGTATAAATGTATTTCGACTATAGAACACATATGCTTGTTACAACACGTTAGAGCAGGGGTTCTCAACCTGTGGGTCGCCACCCCCTTGGGGGTCGATTGACCATTTGCCAGGGGTCGCCTAAGACCATCGAAAATATGGATTGTTATTGTCTACTCTTCTATTGCTGTATGTGTGTGTGTGTGGGGGGGGGGGTCGCGGCAGAGTGGGGGATTGTAAAAAGGGGTCGCCGAACTTAAAAGGTTGAGAACCGCTGCGTTAGAGACACACAGAAATATATTTTTAAAAAAACAACTTCCGATGAAAATAGCCCCCCACCCAAAAAAAATTATCTTAGGCGACCCCTCGCAAATAGTCATTCGACACCCAAAGGGGATGATTTAGCTCTAGATTTAGACATACAATACATCTAGATCTAGATTAAAAATCATTAAATGTAGCATTTGGCTCTGGATCTAGATTCTAAGAACATATCTAAATCTAGTATTATAGTATCTAGACTACTATAAATAGACTATATATCTAATCTAGATCTACGTATAGATTATAGTCTATATTAAGTATTTAGATCTAGATAATCCCGCCATCCCCTAGGCCTAGGCATTCGAGGACACATCAGTTTACCTGGTTGACCTAAAAACAAAACATGGGCTGCTCTGAAATATCTATAATCTATATGGTCTATATATATTAAACACAGTCAGTGTCTGACAAAAGAATAAGGCCCCAAAGTCAGTACTGAATATTTTTCCGGAAGGGGGGGGGGGCTAAAAAGCTATGATAGCTTGTGAACTGTGTTACCTATACATCTAAATCTAGATAAATTCCGCCTTCTCCAAGCCACCTGGATGACAAAAAAAAAAAACGTATCTTCGAGCACGCTCAGTGTCTGTCGCACACACATACAAAAAGCATCAACGTACCAGCATGCTTAGTGTTTGTGACCTCATTAACGGCTTGACCTTAGCTACTTGGTCGATCAATAATTGGCTCCTCCCACTAGCATCATTGTTGTCAATAAAACTAGAGCAATGTTTTGGGGCTGTGTAGATAGCCTGGTTTATACCTGTGTGTTGCGCTTTCACTGAACTTTTTCTAGTGTGTCTTGACTTGGTCTGATGGCTGTGCGTGGATTGAGTCTTGAGATTTGTTACTTTACACTGAAAATGTGTGAATGTTGGAAAGTGGCATTGTGTAAGGAGAAAGGGGGTGTAAACAGAATAATAGAGTTTGTGTTTGAGTGTATTATTTTATCCATTTGTAATGACATTATTATCTGTTTCAAAGGAGTGTCTTTGCAACACATTGCGCTTTGTGGCAATATATATGTATTGAGAGAGAGAGAGAGAGCTGTGCTGGTAGGAGGTGCTAACAAAGGGGAAATGCGTGGTCTTTTTTTTTTCAAGGACACACAGTTTTTTTTATTCGAATTTTATTTTTAAAATCAGTAATAATTATACAGTTTAAGAATAAATAATTATCTTAGCGCGGTATTACTGATAGCTTATATTAGAATAGTCACTAGTAGATCTTAAATTTACAAAAATCCTACACACACGTAACTGCTGCACGCTAGATCCATTTTGTCAAAAATAGGTCGGGGTAAGACACATTTGACCTGTGTAAAAGTGTTGGCCTCCTTCAGTCGTACAACGACTAAGGTTATTCTCGCAGAACACTTTTTCATGTATATAACTGTGGAGACACTCCAGTCCACATTTTACGCAGGTTAAGGTGGCATATTTCGCTTTATTGGTCTATCTAGATGAGCCGGACATTTTCGTGTAGCACGTTTAATTTTCCAGAGCTGAGGTCCATGATTTTTTTACTGTCCATACATTTCTTGGTCACCATCTCTCTCCACGTAGTGCGTTCTAGGGCTATGTCTTCCCAGTATCAATTTTCACTGTTTTGAGGTCCCGTTTTATCTTATTTTATATAATACAGACGTTACTTCAAAAAAAAAAAAAGAAGATGATTACGTCATACACATCATGCATTAAGTCATGCATATTAACCAGTGACCTAAATTCTGCCAAGTCACTGGTTTTCCTGGCTAGCTCAGGCAACCGTTTTATTACATCCAGATCTAGATTTTTCCTTGACAAATGTTATTTGTTCGCTACTCAATACAAGGCAGTCTTTTCATCATTTATAGCAACTAGTCAACGTATCGAGACATCGACTATACACGCTAGGCCTATCTGACCAATCCAACACACTAATGGTCTACTGTCCAACTTTTAGTGTTCAGTTTAGAGCAGAGAGGGAGGGATGTGGATGAAAGTGTTACATTTTTTCCCTAGGGCTGATTACCCGAATGCTCTGAGCATATAACTGTCTGTGTAGATCAATAAATCTAGATATCAATACGGCAAACTATAGGATCTATAGGCCAACGCTTTCGAACCATCTGTCAAATGTTTAGGCCTATCTATAATATATCTGTTTAAGTTGAAACTATAAAAACAAAGATTCTCCTGTTAGTAACAAAGTATAGTTTGGTGCTAATTAATTACTTAAAACCTCTAAATATTTTGTGGGAGGGATTGCGAGCCGATTTATTAATAAAGAATCCTGACAAAGACCGCGAACTAATACCAAGAATTTAGCGGAGTTGCTTTACAAGATTCACCAACCCCACTTTTAATTATTTTTTTTTTACACTCGCCTTGTAATTGTTTTAACTGCATTCTTCTTTCAAGCAACATTTCCTCCACTACTGCTACAAGCACTTATATAAACGCACTTTGTTGTGTTTCATATTATCGTTTAATGTTTTTGTATAGTTCCTTAAAATAGACACAATTTCTCTGCGAATCAAAAACGTCGGGTCAACCCACACATGCTTAAATTAAGAGCATGGTTCCACCCGAGTGGCTAAGAAGACTGCCCACAATGCAGATAGAAGTTGACTGTGTCACATTTGATGTCAAGGACACAAGGCGGGAGAGAAAATTTCCGAAACTTAAAAAGCTGATTAGTCCCTTTTGAATCTTTTGGAAACGTATAATTACCACAGAATGAAAACCACGAATAAAGAATCGAGATGCCCCAATTTTTTTGACATGCTGATATTCGATTTAATGTTCGGTTCGGTCGGATCTAAAGTTCGGTTTCAAGTTTAGTTGGATTTTATGAAATTAAGCTATAGCAAAACTAAGTAATTGGGTTCAATGCAATTTATTTGTTAAAAAACTTGAAACTTCACACATACAATGATAAAACAAAACAAAAAAACAACAACACACTAGCTATATCAAACCCGAAATATTCAAATTGCTGCAGTTAAATTACACATAGGATCGAAGCAGTAAAAGGGTTGACTATTGAAATAAAGTAGCTAATTATAGTCTACTGTCAGTTTATCAATCAGGGCTGCATGTTGTATTTGAGAAATATCACTATTTTTATGTTTCAGGCTTAGCTTAAGCCTTCGCTCACTGATTGTTAATGTACATTGAAAATACACTTCCACTGGCAGTAGGCCTATTTATGGCAGGAAGGGTTAGGTTTCAGCAATCAACTCAAGAAAACATTAAGATAGGGTGAATTGATATAAGCTATGTAAGAACACTTACAGTTACAAATGATGATACATAAATAAAGTAAGCTTAAAATAGTTTCTCAATTTTTTTGAGATGACAAAATAGTTTTAATCGACTTTGATTTGTTTTGCATTTAAAAAAAGTGGTTTATTGTGCTGTTATTCATAGTATGCGAATAGTAGAATCTGTTTGGAATCTTTTGCTCTCTTTGTAATGCAAATAATTTTCGAATTTATCTTATCTTCTTATCTTATATAATACAGACGTTACTTCAAAAAAGAAGATGATTACGTCCTACGCGTCATGCATTTAGTCATGCATATTAACCAATGACTTAAATTCTGCCAAGTCACTGGTTTTCCTGGCTAGCTCAGGCAACCCATTCCATGCTCTAATAGCACTAGGGAAGAAGGAGTATTTGTACAAATTTGTCCTAGCATATGGGACGAGGAATGTGCCTTTATCTTTGTGTCTTTCAGAGTATTTTATTAAATTTTGTTTTTGTATTTGAAGATTATGGTTCAGTGTTTTATGTATTATTGCTACTTTACTTTTGAGCCTTCTGTCCTGAAGGCTTTCTAAATTTAGTGATTTTACTAAAGGTGTTACTCTAGTCAAATGTGAATATTCGTTTGTTATGAATCGCACTGCTCTATTTTGTGTCTGTTCTAGTTTCTTAATGTTTTCTTGAGTTGAGGGGTCCCAAACAGAGGATGCATATTCTATTATTGGCCTAACCAAGGTTAAATAACATTTATGTCTCGTGTCAATAATGTACTATAATAGAACAATAAGCATTTCACTGAGTGATTGATTGCCTAACTTTTAACAACTAATAAATTAATAATATACGTTAAAATACAAGAAAAGTAATAATTTTTTCCCCACATTCAAAAAGGTGCCGGTACGCCGTATCGATGCCTTCCTTCACAAATAAAACCCTGCGTATATAGATCTGTATATATATCTTATATAATACAGACGTTACTTCAAAAAAGAAGATGATTACGTCCTACGCGTCATGCATTTAGTCATGCATATTAACCAATGACTTAAATTCTGCCAAGTCACTGGTTTTCCTGGCTAGCTCAGGCAACCCATTCCATGCTCTAATAGCACTAGGGAAGAAGGAGTATTTGTACAAATTTGTCCTAGCATATGGGACGAGGAATGTGCCTTTATCTTTGTGTCTTTCAGAGTATTTTATTAAATTTTGTTTTTGTATTTGAAGATTATGGTTCAGTGTTTTATGTATGATTGCTACTTTACTTTTGAGCCTTCTGTCCTTAAGGCTTTCTAAATTTAGTGATTTTACTAAAGGTGTTACTCTAGTCAAATGTGAATATTCGTTTGTTATGAATCTCACTGCTCTATTTTGTGTCTGTTCCAGTTTCTTAATGTTTTCTTGAGTTGAGGGGTCCCAAACGGAGGATGCATATTCTATTATTGGCCTAACCAAGGTTAAGTAACATTTTAGTTTTATGTTCTTATTTGATTTATAGAAATTTCTTTTAATAAATCCTAATGCTTTGTTTGATTTTTTTGTAGTTTCATCAATATGTGGATTCCATGATAGTTTTTCATTTATTATAACACCTAGGTATTTTGCGTTTTTAGTCTGTGATACTGGTTTGCCATGAATAAGATAAGTGGAATTAATTTGTTTTAGTTTTTTTGTTACTCTTAACAACTGACATTTTTCTGGGTGGAAAGACATGCTCCAATTTGATTCCCATTTCTGTAATTCATCTAATTCTCTTTGTAAAATATCTGTGTCTTGTGTTGTTTTTATTGTTCTATATATTATGCAATCGTCTGCAAATAATCTTACTTTTGTTCCTGAACTAATGCAATTTGGTAAATCATTTATGTAAATTAAAAATAGTAGTGGACCCAAGACTGTACCTTGAGGTACACCTGAGTTTACTGTTATCGGTGTTGATTTAGAGCCATTTATTATTACAGTTTGTTCTCTCCCTATCAGAAAGTCTTTAATCCACTGATGCAGTGGACCATTAATGCCGAAATATTTTAATTTTTTAAGCAAACTATGGTGGTGAACTTTGTCAAAAGCCTTAGAAAAATCTAGTAAGATAGCATCTATTTGTTCACTATTATCTAAACCTTTTGAAAAATCATATTGCTTTATATAGGCCTATACATAGAAAGAGAGACAGAGACATTTATACAGTATTATTATTTTTTCATTATTTGTAAGTTGTCTTTTTTATATTGACTTAGGCCTACATTTTTTAATAGATCTTTTCATGAAGTTGGATATTCATGTCATTTCTTTTTTAGCTTCTAAGAAAAAGAATCTTACCTTTGCGTAATAAATAATCCAAACTTTGCCTGTAATACCCGTATGATTATAATAATCCAATCTGTTAAAGAATCTAATTATTCCAATATCTGAACTTCACTGAAGCACATTTCTATAAAAAAAAAGTAGATGATCGAAAAGAAATATGTGCGCGCATGAACTGCAATAACACGTCTGCTTTCACTAAAAATAGGTCAAACTTTTTTCCCGTGTCTGAAACAATTCATGTAAAAATCAAGCTAACACATTAAGAAACCCGGCCAATACAATGTTTGGTATCTCTCGCATGAATGACCTTTATTGTAAATTTACTATAAATATAGAATCTACTACCAAAAAACTACTACTACTAGAATCTACTACCAAAACATCTGACACATAGTGAGTACGTGATGGCGTGTGTAGGATACTATCTTGGATCGGATGCCTTCCAAGTTACTATTTTGAACCAACAGCACGAGTCTCAAAAGAAACAAATCAGATACAATGGTGACATATCAGCTTATTTCTCTGTAAAGAATGGCGTGAAGCATGGCTGTATACTTGCTCCAAAGACTCCAACCATCTTTCGTCTTACCAAAAGATTGCCTTTGGCATACGGTCGTCCCCCGTACGATATACATGCCCTGCCCAACGTCGCTGTCAAACTATTATAAGCAATCCCTCTATCATGTCCATATCGCATTCACAAGAACATCGCTGCTTGTGATGCGGTCTTGCGGCTCTTGCCAGCGTATGTTCCTGGAGGAGCGCAGACGTCATTGGGAAAAGCGTTCAAGAAGTATCTGCTTTCTGTATAGTACCCATTTCTCCGATCTTTATAGAAGGGTAGGGAGAACCACTTCTTGGTAGACACTGACATGTAGACAGCCAGGGCGATTTATTCCATTTCCGCCACACTCTCGCTTGGAGGCGTCCGAAAACATACAAAACATTGAAAAGGATCATTTTTTAAAAGACATAATACATGAAAATGTATAATGATTCTAATACATTGAGCACCAAAATGCCGGTGTCAAAACGTTCTGCTTCGCACGAGCCGAGGAATAATACTAACAATAAAACTGCAGTAAAAAAAAACAACAACACACACACACACAGATGTGACGAAGGCAGGGCATTTTCTTGAAAAAGCAGCAAGCTGAAAATTATCGTTACAGCAACCTTATGCTTACTTAACAGACTTGAATCCACATATTGGGCATTGGCCAGGGAATACCCGGCATTTTGCGAAGTGGCCGGCCAAAGTAGAATAAACAATTTTAGTTACAAGTGATCGAGTAATGACCACACACCTGAACTGGCCAGTTTTAATTTTGGCCGATATGCCTGTATTATTTTAGTTTTACAATTATTCGAGGGTGTGAGGTCCTTTACAGCTGGTACGCTAAGCTTTTTTTTTTTTTTTTTACTGTTGTTTTTGTTCAGTCCCTCCTAAATTTCGTGACATTTTGTTTTTCTATTCGCTGCTTCGCTTTTTTTTTTTAAATTTCGTTCTTTATCAAAAGGACACTTTTGTATTCGAGGGCATATTTTGAGTTGTAGGCATACAATTTTTCAAGCTGTTATCGCTTGTTGGAGTATCTTTTGTTACCCCAGTTGTTTTTTTTTTGTTTTGTTTTTGGACTGGTGGAACTTCCCTAATAGCCTCAGAGCTGTAGCCTATCTGTGTTTATTATTCTATTTTTCTATATTTTCATTCATTGGCCTCCTTCAGTCGTAGAACGACTATGATTCATCTCAGAGCACACTTCCTCATGTGGCTGTGGAGCCCTATTTTGGAGAGACACTTCCGTCCACAGATAGCGCAGGTTAAGGTGCCTTTTGCTTCGGTGGTAGAGGAGCTGGCCGTTTTTCGGATTGTACGTTTTTCTCCCTGAGCTGAGACCCATGTACTTTCACTGTCCATAGCTTTCTTGGTCACTGTCTCTCTCTCCATCTGTTGCGATCCAGAGCTATGTCTTCCCAATTGTCAGTATTGATGTTCACTGATTTGAGGTCACGTTTTATTACATCTATGTAACGGAGGTGGGGGCGACCAGTTTTTCTTGTGCCAGTCGCGAGTTGACCATACAGTATGACTTTCGAGATGCGCTTGTCCTCCATCCGGCGAACATGTCCAAGCCAGCGCAAACTGCGTTGTCTGAGGGCTGTAAAGATGCTGCGAATACCTGATCACGCAAGGATCTCAGTATTGCACACTTTTTCTTTCCATGTAACATTCAAGATCCTACGGAGACATCTCAAATGGAAGGAGTTCAGTTTTCTCTCTTGCTTTGCGTAGGTGGTCAATGATTCACTGCCATACAGCAGTGTACTCATAACGCATGCCTTGTAGACTTCCATTTTGGTCAAGGTAGTTAGCTTATTGTTTTCCCAAAGTCTTGGTCTGAGTCTAGCGAAGGTCGAGGCAGCCTTTCCTATGCGTTTTTTTTTATCTCCTCTTCTAGAGACAGGTCATCTTTAATTGTGGATCCCAGATAGCAGAATTCGTTTACGGCGTCCAGCTATATTTAAGCTTATCGATTTGTGTGTCGACACCCTGGTCATTGGAGTCCGTCATATTGAGGTCTGCAAAGCGTCCTATATTTGCGCCTCAAATTTATTCAGGCTATTCAGGAGTCTTTCAATGTATTAGTTTAATGTAAATTGTATCCTCGGAGATCCTTGTTTTTGTTACCTTTTGTGTGTGTTTGTAAGTTGAAGGTCATTATAACAAGGTCAGAGTCGCTTCCAAAGTCAGCTCGACGAAAACTTCTTGTCTGAATGCTTGACTAAAACGCTAGCGCAGAACCTACAGATAAGATTTGTGTTAGTGGAGCCAGGAGGTCCTACGCAGGACTTTTGTGGAGATATCTACCTTCTACAAGTTTCATTACAGATCTACTTGAGAAGACAATATACACTATAAACGCTTACGTACAGTAGCTCATACACATATGTGACTCAATGTAGTTAAGACTGTCCAATTAAGCTTGTCGCAGTTAGTAATGTTGTTGAGTATTTTTGTAAAAATGAACACAATCAAATAGGCGATGACGTCATTCGTTGTATTAATATTTTATGTATTTTTTTCCTTGTCGCATAGTCTTGTTGTGACGTAATTTATCAGCTCTTATTTTGAGAGCATTTTCGTCATATTGTAATTGATAGACAAGTTGTACTTTTTTGTGGTCCTGAATGATTCATGTCTTTTTTACTACTGGCCAGCCTGTGCAAATTGCCTTGGATTTTAGCCTATTAATTCTTGTTAGGACTATTTGACCCCTGTTTAGGGTGAGTTGTATTTTATATTGTACGATACTCTTTGAACGGATTCGTTCGTCTTTGTACTTTTAGACGTTAGAATCTGTTATTTATTTCAATAGGGTTTCACTGTTTTTTTTTTATTTCATCGTTGGTTCAATACTGTGGATTCTGATACTACCCTGAACATTGTTGTCAGCATCTTTAATTGTCTGTATTGTTGGTTGGAAGTTAACGACAGTCCTTGTATGCTGCTATCATGATTTATGTTCGTAGACAGTTTCTATAGTACCTATTACAGAGACGAATCCATAGATTATCATAAGTTATGAAACTGTGATGTTGTTGACGTCAATGTTATCAAGCAACATAATATAAGATTTTTATACCTTTACTTATCACTAAGTCTAATTGACCGTTGGGGCACCATGCAAGATTCGTCGACCTTCTTTCTCCATTCCTCTCTGACTTTTGCCCAGATTAGGCGTTTAGTCGAATCTAGGCTTTTTTAAAATCTATTTTCTAGAGTATGACTCATGTTGCACTGACTAAAACTGACTTGAACTTTTTTTGTTTAGTATCCTACATTTTCACTTGCTAGATCTAGATTCTATATCTCTATTTTTTAATTCTAAATCTAGACTTTTCTATTTTGATTATTATTATAAAACATAATTCTTAAAATGCAATCTATAGACTTGTAAAAATTTCAACTATCTTCACGCATAAACAATAGTTTTTAAAGAACTACAGTAAGTCTAATGGACCGTTGGGGCACCATGCAAGATTCATCGAACGTCTTTCTCCATTCCTCTCTGTCTTTTGCCTAGATTAGGTGTTTAGTCGACTCTAGGCTTAGATCTATTTTCTAGAGTATGACTCATGTACTGACTAAAAACTGACTTGAACTTTTTTTGTTAGATCTAGATTCTATAATTTTTTTTAAGAACATTATATTTAGAAGTTTACTTTCAGACAAATGAATGGTTTCTTTTATTAACATTTTGTATTTTTTTTTGTTGATTGCAGCCCTGTTTTGAATACAACTAGATCAACAACTTCTGAAACTCCAATAATACTACCTGCAAGTGCTGCTGAAAGAAAAATAACCCTAACAGCCTTTAAATTTACTACATAGATTCTAATGCTGACAACATCATTTAGATCTAGATGCTGCCTGAAGATTTCATGTCTGTGACATTTTACTTCTCGAGAAAAGATCTTTTCCCTTTGCAACTTCTGGTGTGGCTAGAGAGGCCAATCCTTGATACACAGCTGTAGTCACCAGGCACCATTGCATTGTCACCTTTCTTCCTGCTGCTGTTGTGTATGGCATCTGCAATCCGAGACCCTTCCTTTATGCTCTCTCCATGTGGATCTATCCAGTGCCACCTTTTCCCAGCTGCTAGTGTCGATTTTGAAGATGCACACTATGGTAAACTCAATGCAGTTGAGTCCAATAATCTCCATGTCCACATTGTTTCAACAAGAACCTGTGTGCATCACACATTGTAAAGGTCAAAATTAAAAAAAAATATTTTAAGCTCTGTGCCAAAAATGCTCCTAATATTCAATGATGAGCTCTGACCAGGATAACCATCACAGATTGTGTCCTGATGGCACTACATCTGGGTATCACTTCAAAATATCATGGCACTAAAGCAGCTATAACAAAAAGCACAACCAGACCATTACATAGGAAAGCAAAGTTACCAGTATTTCCTATCATTAAAATTGCTAAAAATGGGAACTCCAAATGCCAATGAATCATTTCATTTCCTCATTTAGCTACAATGTTGCTCATATTTTAAGTAGATAAATGAAGCCATTTTCTGATGTGTAAAAATATTGATTAATGTAAGTACTAGATCCACTGGTATCTAATAAAAATTTTCAGTCCAATTTTATTTTATTACCTTTTTGGTCATATGTCCCGTGAAACAAATGTTGGAAATTAAAATGGCCTGCAGGTTGAATTAAGTTGAGCATCACTTTTCTAGACTAACATCAATACATCTGCTATTAGAAATATTAACAATTGTTTTTATGTAGTGTAATTTCATGCTTTCTCAAGGTTATGATCCTATCACTTGTCTGAACCAGTTAGATTGGGGGTATCTTATGAATGTTACCATGGTTGCTTTTAAAATGCTTTTAATTTAAAATAAAAATTTATCAAGTACAATTTCTTTCCCTAGTTTGATACAAAACAAAATATTTAATTTCCAAAAGTTTACAAAATTGATTCTTGTTTTCAGGTAGGCTACAATAAATAATTGTGCAAAGTTTCAACTTGATCCAAGATAGGGTGTGCAACAAATAAGTGTGCAAACTTTTTCTCACAGTGAGTTGATATAAGCTTTAACAAAAATAAACCTATTTATGAAGTCAGATGTCATATTTTATCTTGAGATGTCGGTAATGATTAATCATTTTGTAATTGATAGAATTATCTTTAAAAATGGTGTTAACCTGAGTGGCTTGTAATTGTTTATTAAAAGTAACCAATGGTTCCAATGTAGCTATTTGTAACTTTAAAGAGAAGCCTTTAAGAAAAATAAGAACCATAAATTTTTTTGACAATCTTATTTGTTGTGTGTGTCTTGGAAACTATTTCGTGTAATTGCTTTGCTTTATTATGGATGTAAAAATTAATATTGTTACGATTCTCTCTCCTAATCAGGCCTTCTGTAAACACTGCTAAACACAACACAACAAGAACTTGACTACAAGAGCTCCACAATAATCTGGTACTTTAATAATGGTCAAATCAAACAGCCAATACGACACAATTGGCAACACAATCAACTGCTACAACGTTAGACTGTATATCATTGTACTAAACTCATAACTCTACTGTCTCTTCCTGGACTCGTACGTTTCACTGGAGGACTGCACCAGGACCGACTTCATGGCTGACTAACAGTGCCGGTCTCAACGCTCTCCGGTCTTGAACTGTCGCTTTCTTACACACTGTGTCTCTCGTCCACGCAGGCTTTCGATCACATGACCATAACATTGGTCATATTTGCGTGTCATCGTAGTACTGTCCCTTGCCTGAGTTCACTTGTGTCAAGTGAACCTACAGTTAACCCTTTCGCGCCGCCAATAGGGTTACAACATGATATAGTATTCAATTAAGCTTAAAAATGTGACAATGTGAACTAATACAGTGATGGTCAATACTGTTGTTGTGTATTAAATAATAGTTTAATTGCTTTTAGTTAGTTACAATGCTATTAATATTATAAGGCATTTTTTTTTAATTTTTGTTTTTAATATTTAATGGTAGGCCTTTATTTGCTACAGTGTAGCAAATATACTGCATACTAAAAGTATTCCTACTAGTAAATTATGTAATTTGTTGAATGCTATTAAAGAGCTTCCATATAAAATATGTCTTAACATAATTCTTTAGTTTTTATTTCATAATACTATTACTACTATTAATAATAACACCTTTATTATCCATTCAGAAAATGCCTTTACTTTAACTCTGTGAAAAATAGTTACATGAACAATCCCATTAAAAAAAACAAATTATCTACATTGGATTCTAAAAAAATAAATTATACTCGCTATAGCTCTAAAAATATTTCACTTAGTTTTTTTTTTACACTGACCAATTAAGGTGTAAAATAATATACAATGCAGTACTAAAAAAGACATTGTTATCTTGGCGTAAATAGGGCTGCTTCATTGAAGGATGTCTTTACTGCTAACTGTTGATCATTGTGCAGGCCATATGACACACTGCTTATTAACTAAAGTGTGCTCCCAGATTCTGCAGGCTTTTCAGGACTTTGCTTATTTATCGTACAATAGTAGATCATTAGCGGAACTAAGAACACTGATCTGGAAGCAGTCAGAAACTTGTTCTATATCAGCAGCATGTACATTCCTTTGATTTAAAAAAAAAAAAAAAAAGGTGATAGGGTTAGGATAAATTGCATTGCAAATAAAAATTACATTTTAAAATGCAAAATATAAAAAGTATAATGCAGAAGTTAAATAAATATAAATGATGGTATCCATATCTTGAGTCCACTTCTCCATTAATGTTTTGTCAGCTACCCTTATGAAACTTTAAACTGCATCCTCTTTGAATGTCATCTACAAGACAAAGATGATAGTGCCTAACATTTGGTTTGGCAGTTTTTTGGATAGCAGTCAATCTTGGTACTGATGCCAAGGTGGCTGGCTGATGACATTTCTCATCATAAACTATTAGCTGGTTCAACATTGTTTTTTTTAAATACATTGACAAAGTTTAGTTTGTCTTTCCATTTTTCTCTTTTCTAGAAGTCAGCATATTTTTATATTTCTATAAGTATGAGGGAAGAGGCTTCTGCCAATGACACATCTTTTTGGAGACAGCTTGCTACCCAATGTGCCAGAGGGGGAGGATCTAAGTCTAAAAGTATGTCCCTTGTGTCGGTGGGCTGAAATCAATCACAACTGAAATTTAATGTCTAGCTTTGTTTTAAAAACAAATTATTTCATATAAAACTTTTGAGGAGTACACATATTGGGGCCAAGAATAGTATAAGAATAAGTATGAGGGAAGAGGCTTCTGCCAATGACACATCTTTTTGGAGACAGCTTGCTACCCAATGTGCCAGAGGGGGAGGATCTAAGTCTAAAAGTATGTCCCTTGTGTCGGTGGGCTGAAATCAATCACAACTGAAATTTAATGTCTAGCTTTGTTTTAAAACAAATTATTTCATATAAAACTTTTGAGGAGTACACATATTGGGGCCAAGAATATGGACTGATTTGGAAGGGTGGCTAACTTGGAGCAGTCTTCATATACACAGGAGCACCTGGCTGATGATATTGATGATAAAATAAGTTAGTTTGGGATTATCTGTGATAACAATCAGCCAACTTTTTGAGAAGAATACTGAAATTATTACGGTATAAACCTTATTCATTGAGCCAAAATATCAAACTACAGCCTATGGGAAACAAAAAGGTAAACAGAGATAGAACAAGAAATCAAATGAGGCACATGGGGATGCATTGGGCACACAATGTGAAGAACAAGCAGACAACATTGCAAGACTGGACTGGAACCCAGAGAGGAAGAGAAAGTCTGGTAGACCCATGCAAACTGTCACTGATGAATGTGTGTATGTATGTATAATCTATTTTTACAATCTGCGTGAATGACCGTAAGTGTGTTGGTTGTTAGACAGAGACCAGCATGTGTGATATGCAGTAAAGCTGATTAAAGTTTATGTGTTTGATCTAGTGCTTTCATTGTTTTATTTCGTTAACTAGAACTGAACCAGGGACACCTAGACGTATCGAGAACTAAGGTAGATTCTATAGAGTTATTATTATAAATATAATAAGGAATCTGTGACACAAACATAGATCAAACCTGCAGACCAAGAAGGAAAGTTGGCAGGATGGAAATGGATGGGGAATAGCCCAGAACAGAGTCAGAATGTAAAGCACAGATGCGGCTCTATCTAATTTCTTATGTTGCCTATTTTTTTTTATTATGCATTCATTCAAAGATAGAAAGTTCTATTTAAAATAGCTATACCATAACCGTAGGCCACAGAAACAGAGATAACTTTATATCATTTGCCCTTTGGACCACAAGGTCTGAAAGGGAAACTATATCATAATGCTTTAAAAAATCTACTTGCCATGAAGAAGAATAAAAACAGGCCATCTTTGCTGCAGTTCTTTGTTTTCTATCTGTTCCTAAAATATAGTTTCATTAAACTGTGTGCAGCTCCTAATTCTTGATCACCAGGAAATTCTCTGCATCATTATCTGAAAAACATTTACAATTAAATGACCTAGACAAAGAAGATTAGTGTAGACACTGGAACTGAAAGCTATTTTTTTATATAGTTTAATCAAATTAGCACTTAAAAAGAAAGTTTTAGTAAAAAAAAAAATAATTAGAAAGTTATCTTAATTTCCTGAATTAACCTGTAAGTTTTAGCTAACCTATTATGTATTATCATATTCACCTATCCCTTAGTTGTTTGACCATTGGGGCACCACACAAGATCTATTGGCCATATTTTCCATTCCTGTCTGTAATATTATCCAAAAGAAAAAAAATTTGATGTAGACTTTAAGTTTTGCCTGTAACTCATAGGAGATTATTTCATTAGTCTATAAGCTGATCTAATTTAGAGAACTTGGTCTGCATCTTGATCAGAACAATTGTTAATGAGATAATGAAGGGATTCAGCTGACAAATAAAAGATAATGTGTTTAAAGTCTTAGTGATAGGGGAATTCATGCTAAACTAGTTTGGACACAACTGAATATATCAAGCTCTAGAAATCTTATAAGAAGAGAAATATACCATATATATATATAGAAGTATATATAATTACAAAAATATGTGGACAATGTGTGACATGCCAGATCTACAGACTAGCTGGATTTCACTAAAGCTGCACCATGTAACAATATATATAGAATCTTAAATTCTACCAAGTCTTGGTTTTACTGACAACCAGTCGACAAATGCAGTTAACAATAATTAAACCTGTAGCTTGTCTTTATTAAATTCAAAAGAGCATTTTGGCCCACTTCAAATACCTAGGAGCTATTGTCTCAGATGAGGGAACGAAACCTAAACTACTGACAGTCCACAGCAGCCCTTTCAAAACTTAAAATAATATGGAAAGACAATGGAATTGAGATGCTACAGAAGAATCCTAGGTATTACAACAGAAGAATCCTAGGTATTACATTCAGAGACCGCATCACAAACCAAGAGATTAAAGACAGGGTTACTGCAGTGATTGGACCCCATGATGACCTGCTAACTATCATAAGAAAATGCAAGCTTAAAATCTATGGCCATATTACAAGATCTTCAGGGCTCACAAAGAACTTCCTTCAGGGAACAGTACCAGGAAAAAGAAGAAGAGGCAGACAGAGAAATTGATGGGAGGATAACATAAAAGAATGAACAGGCCTGCCATTGAAAGAGGTTCTAAGGCAAAAGACAGAGCGGAATGGAGAAAAATGGTCGACGAGTCTTGCATGGTGTCCCAATGGTCCAATAGACTAAGGGATAGGTAAAGGTAATGTAATGCATAGAGCACTTTGACACATAAGAAATGTAAAGTCTAATTATTTATGTAGTTTTGTTTACCCAGAAAGTGGTTCAAAGAAGCATCAATGTTTTGGATAACTAAAGAAGTCTTTAATAAAAATAACTTGCTATTGACATGGTAGTTATCAGATGTCAAAGGTTTCACCTGCTGTTCAGTGCTTGTATTGATTTGATCTTCCAGAAAGATTCTTTAATGACTCCTTGATTCCACCGAGGACTAGTACTGTAACTCTAGTGTTGAAAACTGTCCTCACGTGAGCTGGCTGCCTGGTCATGCGGTTTGCACGCTGGACTGTCGTTCAGATTTATCGATGGTCCAGGGTTCAAACCCTGCCAGCTCCCATCCCCCGTCGTCCTGCGGGAGGTTTGGACTAGGAAGTAATTATCTTCAACTCTGAAGGAACATCCGAAACATGTAAAACATTTTACAAACATTTTACAACAAGCTTCACTCTTTGGTTCAAACTATAACATTATAAATAAACTTACATCAGATTAGTACATTTTCCTTAAATGAACTTTTATTTATACTTAATACTACTTCTTCTTTCTAGCCAGCTTTTTGCTGCTGAGCCCTTGAGCTCTTTTGCAGACTGTGCCAAGAAAAATCGTGCTTTGTTGTCTTCAGTTGTTCAGCACTGCCATACAGGGTGTTGGTTTGAAATGGTAGTAGGGTCTGCCTAAGGTGGATTAGGAAGGGGCATTCAAAGAGGATGTGTTTTACAGTTTCATAAGGGTGGGTGCAGTGGCTACAAAGAGGTAGGGGAGTGGGATTTATCTTGTTAAGATGGTAATTTAACAGAGGTGTTTGTCCTGTTCTTAGTTGGAAGGTTGTAGATTGCTCTTTGCAGGGGAGGAAGTTAATATTGTTCAGTTAGTTTGGAATGGTCATTTCTTTGTACATGGCTCTGCCTGTGTTTCCTGATGCCCATTGGCAGAACCACTCCTCTTTGTGACTGTTGACTAACATTGATCTTAGGGTGAGAGTTAACTGGTTGTTCCATAGTGATCCTGCCATACTTACTTTAAAAAGCTTAATGGAGTTTTATTAAAATCATTTATTGAAATATCTCTTAAATTGCACATAATAAAAAAAAAGAAGCCACTAACTAGTTGTCATGTTACTGCTTAGATTAATAGTTTGAATAGAGATTGTTGGATTTTGATAAGAATTATTGTTTTAGAGATTCCTTTTATCTCCATCGCTAATCTTAACTTTGTTCTCTATTGAATCGGGAGCAAAACAAACTATGGACTCTCTTCCACTCTATTTTCTCATTTTACTGGCATCATGTCCCTGGGGAAATTTAAAAAAAAAAAATTAATTTCAGCTCAATCTCAATGATCAAGGTCAATATATGAAAAAAAATCCCCCTGGTCCTAATCCAATGATTCCCATGTTCATTTCATCAAAATCTATCAAATACTTTCAAGTCTTTGAAGTAGTAGTAAAAATTCTACTTGGTCATTGGAGATAATTACAAGATTCCCATTGTTATTTCTGTGCTGTCAGATTATTACCATTGTCAAAAGTATTCATTATATTCATCTAGATTATAATAAAATGATGACATGCAAAATGTTTTCAGAGTTGAAGATAATTACTTCCTAGTCCAAACCTCCTGCAGGAGGATGGGGAATGGGAGCGGGCAGGGTTTGAACCCAGGATCATCGATAAATCTGAATGACAGTCCAGCGTGCAAACCACACGACTAGGCAGACCATCCTGGTGTTTTAAGGTGTCATAAATAATACTGCTAGTGATAATTAGTTGCTAATACAAAATAATATTTTCCTTAGCAGCATTTTCAAAATATTCAAAAAACCTTTGGATGCTATTTGTTGATGCAATTTTGATATGTGACTCCAAAAAGCTAACCCAATCTTAAATGTATTCTTAAGTTATACTAAGTTATATGTAGAGGGCTGCCTGGTTGTGTGGTATGTGCTCTGGGCTGTCATCATGATAATTACAAGTTTGAACTCTACCCGCTGCCATCCTCCAAGTCCTGTGGGAGGTTTGGACTTGAATGTAATAATCTTCATTTCTAAAGGAAGTTTCAAAACAAAACAAGGGAGTCACAAATTAATGTTAATTAATGCTAAAAAAAATGAATGAATTAAAAATAAGAAAAATAAATAAATTTTATTACAAAAATGTTTAGTCTCCCTGTAAACATATCATGGAGAATTGAGTGACAAGAATTGAATGCTAACTTTGAACACACTCCATTTGACTTTTGTTCCCCATTGAAGTCTCTGTGTGGTTTCCTCCATCCCAAAATTGTCTTCATGTAGTTCATGTCTCCTGTTGAAAAACCATTTCTTCAGTTTGTAAAATAACATATACACAATTCCTATGATTTCATCATTGTAAAACTAACCTACACTCCATAATATTATGTAATGTCTATATCTCTAGATAGGTTGGCATGTGAGTTTATGTTAGAAAGATGATCATCATGATCATGTTAGTTGGCAGTTAGGAATTGTCAGAAAACTCTTCACTTGAAAAACTAATCTCTATTAGAGGTCATAGTTCAGAGTACAAAAAGGGACAGGGCTAAGACTTTGATAATTGTCATAAGCAAACAGTTAAAGTATACTATCCACTTCAATGAGGCCATGAGATGGTTTACATTTATATTTCTGAAATTTAAAAAAATGTATGCTGTTCATGATTTTTAACATTTTTATTATAGTATAAATAAACTAAACAAAGCTTGTAAAGTGGGCTTAAACTATAAATCTAGGTAGAACCCAGGTCATTTATGTAAATTAGAAACACAGGTTGACCTTGAACTGTTCTTTAAGGTACACATGAGTTAGCTTGGTAATGATTTGGACTCATTATTATTATAGTTTATTCTACAACTATTTTCAAAATCCTGGATCCATTGGTGTAATGGACAGGTAAAGTCAATTGTTTAATTTTGTAAGCAAACTATGGTGGTGAACTTTGTCAAAATGCCTTAGAGAAGTCAAAATAAAATGATGTTTGCTCACTATTATCTAAGTCTTTGAAAAGTCATCAATTAGACCTATTAAGAGTTACACATGACCTAGATTTCCTAAAACCATGTTGTCATAGAGTAAGGACATTATGTTAATCTAAGTAATTATGATGTTCATACACATTATGTGTTCTAGTATTTTACATGTGATGCTGATGAGTGATACTGGTCTGCAGTTTATCTACTTTGCTACTCTACCCTGATAATTTGATGCCCGAAAAAGCATTTTGAACACTGGTGCTAGTTCTTTGAGTAATCTAGCTTGAATACCATCAAATCCAAGTGGTTATTTGTTAGCTAATAGTTTTGGATCACTTTTCTTGTGTGTGTGTGTGTGTATCCTACTACAATCAAAGAGAGTAAAGTAACATTTTAAGATGATTATAAAATTTCAGCCACTTCCAAATACCATTTTTCACATATATTTCATATGAAGAAGATGGTGGAGCTCTAATGCTCATCTTCTGGAATTGCTGAATGAAGAAAGACTAAAAGACTTTATTTTCAAGCCTAAATTATGACATATCAAATGATGGGAAAAAAAACAAACTAAGACATACTCAGAGACGAAAAAATATTAATTAGTTGTAGGGAAATTTTCCCTCAGGATTCATTTACTAAATAGTATAGTGATGGCTGAATGTAATAAAAAAAATATGAATAAATTTAAAATATTTTTAGAAATCTTTGTAAATTATGATCACAGTCTCGGTTGACATTGCCTGTTATATGTTCACCTCGGGTTAAGAGGGTAAAAAGACACATGAAATTCCTGATGTAGAAACAGGAAGTAAGGACTAAATTGACTTTTAGTTCAGTCAGTAGTATCTTTTGGTCCAGTCTGCACGGTAGTGACTTAGAGAGTCAAGTAGTAACTTTGAGTTAAGTAGTATCTTTTGGGCAGTCGAAGCCAGTGGTCACTTGAGACAGTATATATATTTCTAGTAGATAATGTTCTGTAGTATTGAAGTATTTGCTACCCGAAGTGATGTGGACTTTACTTGTAGTCTATTCTGAAAACTTAACATGTTGAATATACATGATACTTCTGTTATGCGGATGTGATAATGTCTTGTATTGGATTATGTAACTGCCAAGGAGTGCAGTATAATTATTGTCATCAAATAAACTTTATATTTTGCCTGCCAAAGTGGATTTAAGTCAGTCTGTAATATCTATGTTTGTCATGTGTGACTCCAGGAAGCACAAACCCAGCATTCCATGACATTTGCATTAATAGTAACCAGTCTTACGTGTAATATTATAATACTACGTCAACACACACTTAATGCTGACATATGCATGGTTCTTAATTTGAAATAGATTTATGCATGAGTGCAAACTCTCAACCATAGTTAATGGCTTGTATAACATTTTTTTAAATGACTTTGCTATTTAATCCTCATTATTGTAAATTATTGCATTTAATATTCTTTTAAGTTTACTGTTTAGAGCTATCCTGATATTGTGTGAACTCATCTTTCAGGGGGCCCAGGCCTAACCCCAAGAGGTCTTTTAATATGTAAAAACACAACCCTAACACTAAGCATATCCTTGCAATGTTTGTTTAGGTCTTTATCACAACTCACCCTAGCCCTAGAGTGTTCATGGTAGTGAGATCTTCTTCTACAGAAATGGATCTTTATTGTTGTCTGACATCATAGATATTATTCCTTTATTGACTGGATGTGATGGAACAGACCCTGAGTAATACAATGAAGAATGATTAGGACTTACTTCTGGTTTCTGAACAGTGATTATCAATAAATTTTTAACACTTTCATATATTTTTTTCATTCAAGTAAGGTTAACCCAATTAAGAAAGCCTAATGAACTTTTTTTTTTGTAACAAAGTTCTAGAATAACTGCATAACTTCACCTCTGGCACTGCCTTAATGATTTTAACTTCTTTACAGAGAGCAACAAGGTATTTACCTTGGAGTTTTTGTCTCAGATGAAGAAACCAAAACCGGAACTACTGGCCAGAATTGCCTAGACAACAGCAGCACTTGCAAAACTCAAAACAATCTGGACAGACAAAGGCATAGCCCTTGACACTAAAATCAGACTGATGTTGTTACGGCCACATTCCTTATATGAATGCGAATATTGGATGCTGACTGCAGATCTAGAGAAAGGGATCCTAGCAATGGAGCTAAGATGCTACAGAAAGATCTTCAGTATCACCTAACTTATCTTATCTTATATGATGACCTGCTAACCACTGTCAAAAAAAAGTAAACTCAAACTCTATGGCCAGGTCTTCCCCGCCCGCTAAGACTTTCCTTCAGGAAAAAAATACCAGAAAAAGAAGAAAACGGAAGACAGAGGAAGCGATGGGAAGACATCAAAGAATGGACAGGCATGTCATGGAATGAAATTCTATCCAAAGCAAAGGACAGAGAGGAATGGAGAAAGACATTTGACAGATCTTGTTAGGTGTCCCAATGGTTGAACAGACTAAGGGGTAGGTGAAGGTGATGAAGAGAACACACAACTCAATACTTTGAGCATCAAGCCATTGATCTCTTCAAATTGTCTCAAAAATTGAAATGATGCTTTTTTGTAATATAATCACTGATTCACACACATTTACTCACATAACTAAGTAGCTTTTGTTTACCCATCTTACTATCATTATTGTTTTAAAAAGATACAAATTATTTTGTTTTCTATACATACATTCCTATTTCTTAGGCAAACTTTTGCATTTATAAAACAATTATTTTTTAGATAGACATAATAAAAGACAGACAAACATACCCATACATGTTTAGCCAGCAGAAAAACATCTTTCTCTATAATTCTAGTCTGGCTGCAAGTCATTCATACATTGAGTATAGTTGATAGATAACTTTAGTGTCTTGTAAATCTGTGCATAGCAAACAAACAAAAAATATTTGTAGAATCATAGTAGTTACACATAAACTCGATTTTTTAACTGAGTAAAGTAGGATTTAATTTGTAGAATTCAAAGTATACCATCTTGATCCTTTCTCTTTCTCCTCAAACTTCATTTTGTGTACATATCTGAGGGCATGTGATGCATGATTACCTGATTAGGGAATAAATTCAAAAGATAACATTGCAATGTCTGTGAAGATTTACCATTTCTAAATACAACAGCAAACATTCATCTTAAAAAATATTATGGTGTTAATTTCTATAAACAATATTTAGACAAAATACAAAAAATATTCAAATAAAGTTAAGTTTCTATGTAGTGAGTGGATGCTTTACCCACTAAATGTTTATTTGACATAGTCTCCATGTTCAATTAAAATTTTATTTACCAACAGTGCTATTTTAGTAACAGTAATAAACAAACTTACCAATTGATAAGAAATACATTCCTGAGACCTCGAAATAGTCTCACCACAGCTATAGGTGTTGGAATGATATCAAAAGGTATTGAGAGTGTTGTCCCTTGCTCTATGAAAGAAATCCAAAGCTTGCCTCTGGCAAACTTCCACACACAGTCTTCACTTTTCTGAAAAACGTACAACTTAGTAAATAGATGGCAACATAATGGAGAAAATGCAACAATCAATAATCTGTTTATTAACTTAAAACTTTAAAAGGGGCATCAGTATTGGAGCTGACCTGCTAACTATAGTAAAAAAACATAAGCTAAAAATCTATGGCCACCTTACAAGGTCTTAGGGGCCCGCAAGGACTATGTGGTCAAGACATTTTCAAAATAGTTATAAGGCGAAAAAAATATGAATTGATCAAAATCAATCTTAACGAGAATAAAATAGAACCACTCATTGGTCGGCATTCTATTTTTATGTCAGTGTAACTCTTATTCTTTGATAATTTTTGTTTAGATGCAAGAGCGTTCAATGACAACTTGAATTATAGACCTGAATGGGTTCCACTTTAGATTTTTCAGAATGTGGTGACTGATAGTGACATGCAGATGGTGGTGACTGATAGTACCATTAATGCAGATGGTGGTGACTGACAACTCCATTCAAACAGATGGTGGTGACTTATAGCACCATTCATGCATATGGTGGTGACTGATAGTACCATTCATATAGATGGTGGTGACTGATAGTACCATTCAAACAGATGGTGGTGACTGATAGTATCATTCATACAGATAGTGGTGACTGATATTACCATTCATTCAAATGGTGGTGACTGATAGTACCATTCATTCAGAATGTGGTGACTGATAGTGACATGCAGATGGTGGTGACTGATAGTACCATTCATTCAGAATGTGGTGACTGATAGTGACATGCAGATGGTGGTGACTGATAGTACCATTAATGCAGATGGTGGTGACTGACAACTCCATTCAAACAGATGGTGGTGACTTATAGCACCATTCATGCATATGGTGGTGACTGATAGTACCATTCATATAGTATTATTCATGGACATGGTGGTGACTGATATTACCATTCATTCAAATGGTGGTGACTGATAGTACCATTAATGCAGATGGTGGTGACTGACAACTCCATTCAAACAGATGGTGGTGACCTATAGCACCATTCATGCATATGGTGGTGACTGATAGTACCATTAATGCAGATGGTGGTGACTGACAACTCCATTCAAACAGATGGTGGTGACTTATAGCACCATTCATGCATATGGTGGTGACTGATAGTACCATTCATTGACAATGTGGTGACTGATAGTGACATGCAGATGGTGGTGACTAATAGTATCATAATGCAGATGGCGGTGACTGACAACTCCATTCAAACAGATGGTGGTGACTTATAGCACCATTCATGCATATGGTGGTGACTGACAGTACCATTCTTAGCAATTATACATTAAACACTGAACCACACAGATGGTGGTGACTGATAGTACCATTCATACAGATGTTGTTGACTGATAGTATCATTCATACAGATGGTGGTGACTTAAATCACCATTCATATAGATGGTGGTGACTAATAGTACCATTCACACAGATGGTGGTGACTGATAGTACCATTAATGCAGATGGTGGTGACTGACAACTCCATTCAAACAGATGGTGGTGACTTATAGCACCATTCATGCATATGGTGGTGACTGATAGTACCATTCATATAGTATTATTCATGCACATGGTGGTGACTGATATTACCATTCATTCAAATGGTGGTGACTGATAGTACCATTAATGCAGATGGTGGTGACTGACAACTCCATTCAAACAGATGGTGGTGACCTATAGCACCATTCATGCATATGGTGGTGACTGATAGTACCATTCATATAGATGGTGGTGACTGATAGTACCATTAATGCAGATGGTGGTGACTGACAACTCCATTCAAACAGATGGTGGTGACCTATAGCACCATTCATGCATATGGTGGTGACTGATAGTACCATTCATATAGATGGTGGTGACTGATAGTACCATTCAAACAGATGGTGGTGACTGATAGTATCATTCATACATATGGTGGTGACTGATATTACCATTCATTCAAATGGTGGTGACTGATAGTACCATTCATTCAGAATGTGGTGACTGATAGTGACATGCAGATGGTGGTGACTGATAGTACCATTAATGCAGATGGTGGTGACTGACAACTCCATTCAAACAGATGGTGGTGACTTATAGCACCATTCATGCATATGGTGGTGACTGATAGTACCATTCATATAGTATTATTCATGCAGATGGTGGTGACTGATATTAACATTCATTCAAATGGTGGTGACTGATAGTACCATTAATGCAGATGGTGGTGACTGACAACTCCATTCAAACAGATGGTGGTGACCTATAGCACCATTCATGCATATGGTGGTGACTGATAGTACCATTCATATAGATGGTGGTGACTGATAGTACCATTCAAACAGATGGTGGTGACTGATAGTATCATTCATACAGATGGTGGTGACTGATATTACCATTTATTCAAATGGTGGTGACTGATAGTACCAATCATTCAGAATGTGGTGACTGATAGTGACATGCAGATGGTGGTGACTGATAGTACCATTAATGCAGATGGTGGTGACTGATAGTACCATTCATATAGTATTATTCATGCAGATGGTGGTGACTGATATTACCATTCATTCAAATTGTGGTGACTGATAGTACCATTAATGCAGATGGTGGTGACTGACAACTCCATTCAAACAGATGGTGGTGACCTATAGCACCATTCATGCATATGGTGGTGACTGATAGTACCATTCATATAGATGGTGGTGACTGATAGTACCATTAATGCAGATGGTGGTGACTGACAACTCCATTCAAACAGATGGTGGTGACTTATAGCACCATTCATGCATATGGTGGTGACTGATAGTACCATTCATTGACAATGTGGTGACTGATAGTGACATGCAGATGGTGGTGACTAATAGTATCATAATGCAGATGGCGGTGACTGACAACTCCATTCAAACAGATGGTGGTGACTTATAGCACCATTCATGCATATGGTGGTGACTGACAGTACCATTCTTAGCAATTATACATTAAACACTGAACCACACAGATGGTGGTGACTGATAGTACCATTCATACAGATGTTGTTGACTGATAGTATCATTCATACAGATGGTGGTGACTTAAATCACCATTCATATAGATGGTGGTGACTAATAGTACCATTCACACAGATGGTGGTGACTAATAGTACCATTCACACAGATGGTGGTGACTTAAATCACCATTTATATAGATGGTGGTGACTAATAGTACCATTCACAAAGATGGTGGTGACTGAGCATGGAATGGGTTGCCTGAGCCAACCAAGAAAACCAATGACTTGTCAGAATTTAAGTCATTGGTTAACATGCATGACTAGATGCATGATGCATAGGATGTAATCATCATTTCTATATTTTATATTTGGATTCATTAATTCATGTATTGTCATTGACAAGGAATATATGTTTAAAATTTCAACTTGATCCGTGAAAAGGAAATGGGAGACAGACACAGACCAAGTGAGCTAAGCTTTTAAAAAAGTCCTAAATTCTGTTAAAAGAATCCAAAGAAGCTAACAAATGAACTGTCTTTATTTCATGTCTAACTCTAGTCTTTGTTTTTATGATGATGTTATTGTCACTATAAAAAACCTAATACGCAAAACAAAATGAATCTTAACATTTTTTTACAGGCCTAATTCCATATTGTAAAGTAGCAAATCCTAATAATGTTAATAATGTATAGCCTAAAAGTACTTAGAGTTGTTCTAGTGTGCACACACGTTTTAATAATTGTAATTTTTTAGTTAATTTAATGATATATTTATTCTAATTGTTCATCTTTCCTTTCAACTAACAAAGGAATTCCTAAAACACAAAGTTGTAAGATCTCATGTAGCATAAATTTCTTAAGATGAAATCAAAGTTTCAAGCCATAAGTTTTCTATAATGTTTATGGGCTAGCTGATCAAACCATTACAGGCTAGAAATATAGAATAGAAAATAGAAATATTTGCCAATGCTTTGCAACCACAGGAAAAAAAAATTATACAAGTTGAGGACAATAAATATTTTTTGACCTAAAGTTAGCTTTCTTGGGCTATTTTAAAAACTAATTTGAAGTATACAATTAAAAAATTACTTAATGTTTACTTCCTTTTTAGAGCTCTATGTCAAGCAAGCAACTTACAATTACTGGTTAATTGAAAACTTATGAATGGGTTAATTAGAACTAGCTGCAGTGTGTTAAGGTGCTTAGTTCTATTAACTTCTTAACGGTGAAGATCACACTTCATAAAGCAATTCCAGTATTATATTAATGATAGATTGTAGAATATTAACATTCTGAAATGAAGCTTCCCAATCAAACTGTATAAAGGCAGATTAAATAAATACAATCTATATCTAGTCATACACAAAATACATTGAAGTGACAGTAATAAAGTCTAAACTATACAAAAGATTAGATACAGAAAACAGCAAGGCTCTTAAAAATGGTACCTCAATTCCTGTATAATAGAACACAGTAAACCAAGTGTCCCTCTTATTTAATTATATAGGTTACATACGTTTATTCAAAAAATAGATAATTATGTCTTTCTAATTATGAATTTCATGTGTCAGTCTAGTCATGCATGTTAATCAGTGACTTAAACTCTGCTAAGTAATTGTTTTTCCCAGCTGATTCATGAAACGAACTACACGCTCATTTAAACTATACTATTCTTAACAACACTCTTCATATAGCTATTTCTACAAGAGAGGTCATTAGTACTATCAAAGCAAAGATGGACTGGCTTAATGGGCATTCTGGCAAATGTTCAAATGCCTGATGGGTAGACACTACAACTGGACCAGTGGACCACTGAATAGGCCCTTTGAATGATATTAAGGCCTGTTTAAGTTTTTAATATTTTTTGTAAAAGGTGTCCTTTTACCTTTTTAAAGATCTTTTTATAAAATGTACAGTGTATACTAGCCTTATACACATTTTTGATAATGATAGAATGGATTATATGATATAATATGTGGCCTAAATTCAAAATATTAGGTGCATATAAGGACTGTAGTGCATCTTACGGCAAGGTGCAGGGCATAGTAGGCCTATTATTTTCGGTATTGTACTGTACTACAGTTCAGTGACTGTACTGTTAATAAAGTACAATACATTTTAATCAAACATTTAGAAAAAAATCTAGTCTTGATAAAAAAAAAAGCAATTACTTTTGTGATTTAATAACTCATATCTTCGGTCTACGTCTACGTTATTATTTAAATTTAGACTATTTATTATACTAGATCTAGACAATCTTACTCAATCTAGTAACTAGTCTAGATCTAGATCTAATTCTAATCAAGTCTAATGTTTTGTTATTTCAATGAAATCAATGCAATGATGTAAAATCATAAAGAATCTACACACAAAAAGTACAATAATCAAGTTATATTTAATACTGGTACTTTTCATTTGTTGAACAAAAGAACGTCATTTAACCTCGTTCTTCTTTTGACATAGATTCTATCTAAAAAAGGAAAGAAAATACAATCATAACAATGTGAGCCACCATAGTCCATATTGATGCTTTTACCGTTGTCAACAATAATATTACGGTGTATAAGCAAAAAGTCCCCTGAGAAATGTTGAGAATGCTGTACAACTATAAACCTAGATCTAGAACAGGGGTTCTTAACCTGTGGTCGCGACCCTTTTGGACGTCAAATGACCATTTCACAGGGTTGCCTAAGACCATCAGAAAATTGGATTGGGGGGGGGGGGATTTATAATTTTTATCGCTAGTTTTTTTTGTTCTTATGTGTTGTAACATTTTTGTACCACAGTGGATATAGATTTATATTGCAAATTATAGAGATGGGACATTACTCAAATAGCATTATTACCAAATAAATTTAGAAACGATCGTCAAGTTTCAATTTTAAAAAAAAGTGGCGGTGACAAATATAATAATAAGGCTAGTCTTCGAGTCTGAATTTTAAGATTAGTGAGGAATGCAGTATTTCCCATGGCTGCGCAGTCCCAGCTGTGACCTACATATAACAAAGACATACCCTATATATTGCAAGACGATACAGAGGGTGCTTTTAGTGAATGTAACATCCTTGTTTGATAGTAGTTTGTTATTTTTATTTGTTCTTCTTTGTGTTTCTTTTTTTATATAATTGTCATTCAAAAATCGATGTTACAGACCACATCTTTGTTGTTGCAAAATATATTTTTCAAGAAATAAATTTACTGTCTATCAATGCATCGAAACACCATTGTGGGATCAAACATTTCTTTGGTGAAGATATAATCACATAGTGAAGAAAATTCAATTAATAAATACGCCATCGTATTATAGTCAATGGAAAAAAGTTCATTATGTAACAACTCATGAACACGGACTTGTAACAAAAGAAGGTTAATAAAATAAAAGAGAATGACGATTTTTTAATATTTTTTTTTTGCGGTATAGTTTTAGCAGAAACCCGATGCAACATTTGTAATGAAGTTCTCTCTGCCATATGTATTGAGGTCGAACAAACATCCGAACTTTGCCGATTATGACATACAGTGGTTTAGTTTAGATGGTTTAGACTCATATGGCAAGTACCATAATTGAAACATATCAGCCTATGAATCTTCTTGTTTGGTAGCTGTCAGAATCGCCAGAGTTCTGAAACCTCACACCACTACCAAGCAGTTATTGTCAGTGGCTAAAGATATGATTGGAGCCAAATTTATTAATAAATTTAGTGTAATTTGCATAAATAATGACACTATTTACAGGAGATTAGTTGACATGTCTTCTGATATTAAGGAAATGATATCTGCTTCTTTTACAATATTTAGCATCCAGCTTGATGAATCCACAGGCGTTGTAAATTGTTCACAATTACTAGTTCCGGTAAGATATACCAGTATACACAAAGGAGATTTTCAAAGATTAGTTTCAATGCAAAACTCTATAAACGACCTCTACAGCACCTGATGTAATTGACAAAGTTGGTTAAATTTGAAAAAGCAAAAGACTTCTTGGAAAAATAATTGTGGCATCTGAACAGATGGTGCTCTAAGTATGCTTGGATGTCGGTCTAGAGGTTCTATCTTTGGTATAGAATGAGTCCTCATAAGAATTCATCCTAATTCACTGTATGATTTATCGACATATATTAGCAACGTCAATAGCAATGCATCTAGCAATGCATCTAAATATTTCTCTTCAATGTCAATTACAGAATTCTGGATCAATTGTTTGCAGTCATATCTTCACAACATAAATAACATATATACACACACACATATATATATATCTTTAAATACAAACTATAAATTCTAAGCTTTTACTTTAATTACTATAATCTACATGTATGTTTGAACATTTCATTTTTTTATATATAATATTCACATAGATAGGCCTACCTACTACTACTATAGTCTATATTACTATATTAGTATAAATCAAACTTTGTAGCACCTATGTTAAAAGTTAACTCTATTTTAAATAAAAGATCTAATAGATCTATAAATATTTATTGGCTGACAGAGTAGTCAGTAGATCTTATCAAATATAGAGCTAATTAACTGGATCTTCTAACTCTTTGAGTACTTAGACTGATTTTTATACTAGAACTAGATAATCAAGAATGTCTAGTCTAGATCTAATCAAGATGTCATTTTAATTCTATAATAGTAAAAGAGTAGATCCTTCAATTTACACCTATCTATATCTAGGTCTAATAAACAAACTAGATCTAGAATCTAGATTCTAGTAAGTATTAAGTATTAGAGATCTAGACATACTCACAATAGTCTCTGAGTCTAAGTCTAGACTTTAACTTGTCTAGGAATAGAGTGCCACTAGAGTACTGCTAGAGCTACTAGTTAACTAGATATTATATTTTCTCTAGATTTAGTTAGGTCTAGCGGCAGTCTAGCCTAAACCTAAATCCAAATTACTTTAGATTTAGTTCTAGATCTAGATCTTGAAATTTGATCTAGGTCTAGACACTAATTTAGTAATGAAAGAAGACTAGCCCTAGCTAGAATCATCTACTTGATCTAGAGTCTTGCATTTTTAAAAATACGTTTTTTATAATTAGTCTAGATCTAAAATCTAGATTTAATTAGAGCTAGTCTAGACTTTAAAAGTAGAATATTGAATATTATTTATTTTTTTTAGATCTAGAATCTATATCTGATAATAGATTATAATAGATAATCTACTTTTGATCTACGCTGTAGAAATAGATCTAGATCTCTAGACTTGATTTAGCCTCTAGGTTTGGTTTCCTGGTTTCAATTTTTATGCCGGCAGATCAAACTTATTATAATTAGATCTTACTAAATTAGGCGTCTCAGGCCGGGGCCTTACTGATTTGTTTCTATATCATAAATTTTGTTTACGTTTTTGATAAAAAGCGAAAAATCGGAAAAAAGCGCATGCGCCGTAACTTAAGAATTGTAACTTCCTGTCTTTCTTTGAATTCGACTTATTAAGTTTTAGTTTGAAAGATCAAAACGTGAATGTGAAAAAAAAAAAAAAAAGTCCTATACCGAGCCGGCAATCAGTCGTACTGGCATTTGCCGGCAAGTTTTTTTTTTTTACTTCGATTTTGCCGGCATGCCGGATAGCTGGCGATCTTGCATCCATGACAATTTTTTTTGTTATGGTTGGGGGTCGCCTCCTAGTGAAAAGTTGTGTTAGGGGGTCGCGGAGCTAAAGAGGTTAAGAACCGCTGATCTAGAGTGAGAATATAGACTATATCTACTTCTGATAACTTAAACTCACTAAACCTGTAGCATAAAAATAAATGACAAACCTAGATCTAGTCAATTAATTGTTTCTTCTACAATAATAAGGCTTCTCTTCGAGTCCGAAGATTAACGAGGAATGCATATTTCCCGTGGCTATAATACGCATTTATTGTCAGCATAATCTAGACTACTATCTGACCTAGGTCAATATAAAGAATGACGAGCGCTATAAAACAAGTAGATCTAGATTTCCAAGGGTACGCTATTCTGCCTCAAAGTGGCACACTGGGTGGAAACGATTACTTAAGGAAGTAATTAGGCTAAATGAATAGCAAAACAAAACTCCTGTGGGAGTGTCCAAGGGAATGCGAGAGCTTTCCCATTGCACGGTGCGGAGTTGAAAGTTTCCACGTCCCTGTCGATAATCCATGTGCCGTTCCTCAAGGAACCGTTACAATAATGGCGAGTCCTGCACGGTTAGCTTGGTAAAACATAGGGAAATGGCGGGGTGTTCCCGGTTTGCTCGGCCTTCGGCCATGTATTCTAGTCCATGCGATCGGAAACAGCAATGTCTTACATAGGCATTGACTTGGACCTCTTTCAGACAGAACGGTTTGTTCAAGCAGGCTTCGGCTCAACTCTTTTGACAATCACAAGGATCTAGATTTCATTTTCTATACCCACACCATTCGGACACGCAAGTCAAATTGAATAAAGTTTTCGCCGCTCTTTGTAGATCTATCAAGATCTGTCAATGATGTCACAATTAAAATTCTACATTGTAAAATCATAGATTGTTTCTTGATTAAATTTGAATTAAGCTAAAGGCCTAAAAAAAAAACTCGTCTTTTTATATTTTTTATCAATTTATCATGTTCCGTCAAAATAATATTATGAAAGAAATTTTGAGAAATATTGAAATGAGCAGAGTAGTTAAGTAATCCTATCAGACCTTGTGGTCTATTTTGGGCTAATGTTGAAAAGGTTATATGTTTCTATGGCCGACGGTTAACTAGAATGTCATGTGGCCAGCACAACGATCAAGTTCTGCCATGTTACATGCTACATGTAATGCCCTCGAGGGGACAACTCTAGAATAGTTCTGCCATGTTACACGCTACATGTAATGTCCTCGAGGGGACAGCTCTAGAATGTTCTGCCATGTTACACGCTACATGTAATGCCCTCGAGGGGACAACTCTAGAATAGTTCTGCCATGTTACACGCTTCATGTAATGCCCTCGAGGGGACAACTCTAGAATAGTTCTGCCATGTTACACGCTACATGTAATGCCCTCGAGGGGACAACTCCAGAATAGTTCTGCCATGTTACACGCTACATGTAATGCCCTCGAGGTGACACCTCTAGAATAGTTCTGCCATGTTACACGCTACATGTAATGCCCTCGAGGGGACAACTCTAGAATGTTCTGCCATGTTACACGCTTCATGTAATGCCCTCGAGGGGACAACTCTAGAATAGTTCTGCCATGTTACACGCTTCATGTAATGCACTCGAGGGGACAACTCTAGAATAGTTCTGCCATGTTACACGCTACATGTAATGCCCTCGAGGGGACACCTCTAGAATAGTTCTGCCATGTTACACGCTACATGTAATGCCCTCGAGTGGACAACTCTAGAATGTTCTGCCATGTTACACGCTTCATGTAATGCCCTCGAGGGGACAACTCTAGAATAGTTCTGCCATGTTACACGCTACATGTAATGCCCTCGAGGGGACACCTCTAGAATAGTTCTGCCATGTTACACGCTACATGTAATGCCCTCGAGTGGACAACTCTAGAATGTTCTGCCATGTTACACGCTTCATGTAATGCCCTCGAGGGGACAACTCTAGAATAATTCTGCCATGTTACACGCTACATGTAATGCCCTCGAGGGGACAACTCTAGAATGTTCTGCCATGTTACACGCTTCATGTAATGCCCTCGAGGGGACAACTCTAGAATAGTTCTGCCATGTTACACGCTACATGTAATGCCCTCGAGGGGACAACTCCAGAATAGTTCTGCCATGTTACACGCTACATGTAATGCTCTCGATGGGATAACTCTAGAATGTTCTGCCATGTTACACGCTTCATGTAATGCCCTCGAGGGGACAACTCTAGAATAGTTCTGCCATGTTACACGCTACATGTAATGCCCTCGAGGGGACAACTCTAGAATTTTCTGCCATGTTAGACGCTTCATGTAATGCCCTCGAGGGGACAACTCTAGAATAGTTCTGCCATGTTACACGCTACATGCTATGCCCTCGAGGTGACACCTCTAGAATAGTTCTGCCATGTTACACGCTACAAACGGTTCGAGATGTGTAAAGAGAAGACAAATCCGTAACAGTGCAAGTGTTATTTCACAACGAGGATGTCTACATACATACAACATACATAGCTATTGCAGGTGAACAAAATCAATGGGCAAACTGCCTTTACGTTTTCCTACTTAAGTCAGGTACCCATTTTGAGATGGCTGGACTCAGGGGCGTCCTAAAAATAAAAAAAATTCAAATAGTCTACCATTCTTTTCTGGTATTTGAACCTGGGACCTCGATTCGAAAGTCAAGCCTATGACCGTTCGGCTGTCACATCCTCCCCTCCCCTCTTCCAAAGAGCAGAGTAATATGTTTCAAGAGTTGATATTTCGCTTTCAAAACTTAATATAATTAAAAGAGGCCAATACGAGATGCGCATGTTACATTTTAGCAGGTCTATATTCTATTTCTTGGTCTACAATTCTAGAATAATTAGAAATCTACTTGATTAGTAGTAGGTGGGACTTAACTATTGTAGCCTAAGTAAAGTAAAAAAAATAAAAATAAAGTTCCCTTTTAGATCTTGCAATCTATTGAGCAGATGATGTAAAGGTAATCTGTTTCTCTGGCCCATGGTTAACAATTAGGGTGTCATGTGGGCAGCACAACAACCAACTGAAATGACTTTTCCCCAACTATTGTCAGGTACTTCTATAAGAGTTGGGCGGAATCAGGCTAAATAGTAGTAAAGCATTCAAACTTTATTATAGCGGTAAAATATTTCCACTTTATAATAGCAAGTGCTTGAATACTTTATATTATGTCTTTGGCAGCATACACATAGCTTCAGAAAGAATGGTCAATTTCAATTGGAGAAACAGAGGAGTGATTTTTAATTCCATATTTATAGTCAATATTTTATAACTATTTAATCTACTGTGCACCTTTTATATTAGTAGAATATGTAACTAAACATGAACAGAATTAACTACAACATTAAATTGTCTGCTTGTATGTTTATATATTCAATAATAGCTGTAAATAGAAAATTGTTAAGTATTTAAAGACCAGTAGTTCTTCAGTTACAAAAAATATTCCTTACATATTTAGTTTAAAATTTGTGCTCTGTGTATTATTGCTTCTTAAGTTTTTACCATTTACCTGCACCTGTACCAACTGTATTTGGTTATACTATTATTTATATGAATGTAGAATGACTTATTTAAAGAATCACGACACATAACCTATGATAAAAGCAGCACTAAGCTACCAAGGTTATTGAGAGAAGAGTAAAAAAGTAAAGTTCTCCTTTCAGACCTTGCAATCTATAGGACAGATGACCTTTATATCATATATGTGGCCTATATATGTGGCCCACGGTTAACAAGGGTGTCATGTGGCCAGCACTATGACTAATCTCCTTTACTTTCACCAACTAATGTCAGGTACCCATTAGAGTTGGGTGGACTCAAGAGGTGCCCAAAGATACTGAAATAAAAAATCACAGAGAAGAAAATATGAAGAAATATAGACATGTCCCTTGTAGAACTCAAACCACTAAACTGACATGGCACCATTGTCTCGCCGTGACCAGGTATCATTCTAACACTCTCTGTCCCGCACTCCAAAAAAAAAAAAAAAAAGCATTTGCATACAGATAACTTTTTTGAAGTGCTAGTAATTAGATTAATGACACAAATGAGCTACCTTAGTGCTGCTATCATTATATGTTACAGTGTTACAGGTTATGTTTATTTATAATTTGTTTTAGCACTCAAAGCTTCAATGTTCATTAATGTTTTGCGAGAACCGTGATCACATTTAGACGACCACAGTAGATGTTGAGATGATATCTGTATACTACTAAATTGTTCGTCCAGTTTTGTTGTTAATCATTTTGACTAAGTCTACACTAGAAACTCTCTAGACTTAAAGACACATAGTGCAAGGAAATGGAACACAAAATGCATGCACACAGTTAAAATAACAACATAAACAGAAGAAGACATAAACCAGACTTGTCGATTTTTTAAATTTTAAAACTCAAAGTAAAAATAAAAGACTTAAGTATATAGGTAAGTGTTACTGAACTGTTCTAGGACTAAATATTAACCCATTTATGCCAAAGGTTGCAATGTGTTGAGTATTTTTCTGCATGAAATTCACATATGTTTTGTAGAAAAAATTTAAGAAACATGAATTGGAAGAGAACAAAAAAGCTGTATCCTCTTCCATTTTTGAGTTATGAGTTGCTCCAAAATTAGAGCTCTAAGCAATCCACTACAACAATAAATAAAAGTATTACCTGCTGCTGAGTGTGATTTCACAAATAAGGTAACATATTATTCATAACAAAATGTTTTGTTTTTATAACATTGCGCACACTGTGCTTTTCCTGTTTGACATTCAGGTTATCATAACATGATTCATTGTTGTGCTGTTGAGAATGTCTTTCTTTTCCGCCTAGGTCAGAAGGCTGGCCATGGTTCTTTAAACAATAACATGCAATAAGTCACCAACTCCAGAAGATCCACAAGCTTCTTATAATGTGTTTTATGTAAATGCCATTTATTTTGAGAAACAAGTTCAAAACATAACAATGAAGAACTTGATTATCATTTCCAAGGAATGATGCCTAATATTTTCATCAATGTTTTTATCAGCTCTGTCTACATCTCCAATGAAATGCTTTTAGACTCTAATATATTAGATGTCATGATTAGATCTACGATCTAAATCTAGATCATTAGAGATGATATCTAGACTAGATCTGGAACTATGTCTAAGACTTTATGTCTATATAATGAATATAATCTACTCTAGATCTAGGCTCAAGAGTGTTACCGATGCCGTGGATCCGCTACAAACGTAGACCGTAGGTCTATTCTATACTAAGACTAAGAATCTAGCCTAGATCTAGACTATATGGTAGTTATCAATCTAGATCTAGTCAATCTAAATTTTAAATCATACTAAAACTAATTTCTACTAATGAACTTACAAAAAAAAAAAAAAGTCACGTTGGTGTTTCAGCTAACTGACGGTACCAACCTGGTACCAACCCGCCACTCCCTCACTCTCGCGTTCTTCATTTCTAGACATCTAATTGCTATTTAGAACCAATCAACGTATAGATCTGGGCACATTGTGTTCACCCCACCTTTTCTGTTTCCCCTCTCTCCCCACAGGCGGGCTTAGCGTGACCTCCTTGACCGCTTGTAAGCTAGTCTAGAGAGGAGAAAAAAAAAAGGATACGAAAATGCGTAACGCGACGGGTTAAAAGCGTATTTGCGTACTGACGGTCATTTTTGGGAGATTTTGCGTAACGAATGCGCATTTTGCGTAACGGTAGGATGGTCTGTTAGAGCATGGAATGAGTTGCCTGAGCTAGCCAGGAAAACCAGTGACTTGGCAGAATTTAGGTCATTGGTTAATATGCATGACTAGATTGACTAGGGACACGCGTAGGACATAATCATTTTCTTTTTGAAGTAACATCTGTATTTTATAAGATCAAATAATGTGGCTCTTTCTACTTTCTTGAGCACAACATATGGCAATTTGTCAATGCGATACTTCTAACTATACCTGTTGCTTCATTGAACTGGGCAAAACCAAAAGTGAAATGCTAGTGAAAAAGGTATTAAACACAAAATAGTATTATCCAATAAACTGCAGAACAAGAATCGCACTGACATTGTAATCTTCATAATTATTATCTGGGCATTTTTACAAATATTGCTGAGACCAGAAAAAGAAAAATAGACTCCTAGACTGGTTAAACCAGACCAACTTGAAGCTAAAATGAATGGTCTTATACAAATAAATTGTTTGCACCCATGACAATCATGTTAATGTACCATGGATAATTTAATCAAGGCTGAAATATAATAGATCTATATTTTACTTGAATTAAATTTTCTGTATTGAGTTCATTAAGTTCTTTTATGGGAGGTCACAGATTAGAAAATTTGCATTTTCAGTGTCATACAAGTTTGAAACTATGGTTACAAAGCGATCAGGTCTCATTGCAACACTTAAACATTATGTGCTTCTGTTCTTCATCCCCAGAGAGATTCTACAGGTTTAAAAGGAATAGCTATTATTAGTGATACTGGATTTGCCTGGATACTGGAACATACAAAATTAGAAGCCTATAATTAATCCAACAATCATAACTTTTCACAGCATCAGTATTACAGAAATAATACATGAAAAAATTTTTTAGTACTTGACATAAGTTCAGAAAAGTTATTTTCATTAACCTTCATAGGTTTCAAAAATGTTCAGAAAATGTTCATTACTTTTTTACAAGGCTGCAGAACACCAATCTCTGCAATGCTGTGATAGTAAGGGGTATTCCATGAAAGCTTATTTGAATAAAAAAAAGCACATTCCCGTGGTGGACTAGAACAGTAGGATATAAATAAGTACCAAGGGGGTCGGTGTTCCAATAATGGATCACTTGGCATAAATGGGTTATTGCCAAAACATACAAGAGGAAGTAGATATGCATACAAATAACAACAACATGAATACTAAAAAACAGTCAAAGTCTATGTGAAAGTACTTTAACATACAGAATGAACTCCACAGTTCTGAATACTACAATGTTTGAATTTAAAAAAAAAAAATTTTTTGTAGGACTTGTATAACAAAAAATGACTTTCAATGTTTAGAACACAATGTGGCATCAAATTTATGTTTTGAACACAATATGGTGTTACAATGTAAGTGATAATACACAATATTAAAAAAGTCAAATGTTTAAAAAAAAACAACTATAATAACACTGTAAAACTTTTAAAATACAACACTTGTAAATGCAATTTAAAAAATGTCAAAAAGATAAACTCATATTTGCTAAAGCTTTAACCACAAGAGCATTACCCAACAATCAACATTACATTGGCATCATTAAGAAATGGCATCAGTTAGTAGAACTGTGCTTTACCTATCAAATTATTAATATCAAGAGTTTTTCATTAGGATATTTGCCAGTTCCATAGTACTTACATTCTATAAAAAATCTCTCCAGCCAGAAATGACCTCTGGTGAGGGTTTACTGACAGCTGTCCATATTTTAACCTTGAACTTGATGATGACGACCAGACTACATGAAACTATTCAGGGCCTAAGACTTGACTCAGTCAGTTAAAGGCTTTTGTTTTTGCTGCGCATCATGAGACTAAAGTAGATGTGAGTGAAAAATTCAACAAGTTGTACACAAACACCTGTGTATTCATTATAGTTGTGCTTCTTTTAGAAGTGGACTGACCCTTCTCCTTGTCACCTTGTTTTCTGCTCCAATGCTTGTACACACTGGAGAGGCCACTTGGGAGTCACACACATTGATGCTGGTTGAAGGACAGAGCTGAAATAGTCAACCAATAATGAATTGTTTGCTAAACATTTTCTATTCATCATCAATAGCATTGTACAAGTTTGTAATTCAAATAAATTTATTATAGTTAACTCTTTCAGTCAGTAAATAGAGATTGTAGCATTAAGTAAATTGGGAATGTTTTCATTAAATCAATAAGTAATAATTACCTTCAATCAAAAAGGAATGTTCATAATAAGAAAACAAAACTTATTTTAGAAGACCTGTCTTCTTTGATTTGTTTTACATGTTTTCAAAAAGAGTAAAAAAAAAATAAGTTCCATTGTTTTTTTTAATCTAGCACTCATTAGCTAAATAAGAGAAAAACAATCACTCTATAAGTTGTATAAAGGAGGTATTGTCTTTTTAAAAAAGTATTTTTAATGTTTTTATTTTAAATTTGTTTGGCTTAAAATTCTCAGAAATACTTTATTTTTCTTTATTCTTTTCATTCTATGTTTAGGTTTTATATATTTAAAACAAACAACTTTTAATTTATGTCCCAATAAACAAATGTAACCTTGGTGACATGAATGCTAAACAACTACTCACACAATGTCCCCAACAAGGAGTTAAGAGTTAGACGCTGGCTTGGTGATGACATAGGCTGCCCATCATGGAGTAGCCTTCAGACCTGAAATATATATAAACTGAACTTACAAACAATGTCTAAAAGTCCTCTGACTTAATAATTCTCTTTTTGTTGAAAAAAAAAGACAGTTGATAATGATTGCTTTGACACTTAGTCAGATTCTACTTTCATGTGTGATGTATGTGGCAAGAATGCCTCTCAAGAATAGGGCATAATAACCACCGCAAGAACTGCTCCTAAAGATGAGCCAAAATCAATTTATGACTGAAGGCAGCCAACGAAGAAAAAGATGAAATTTGTAACCAATATCATATTTTAAGCTCTGATTTGATCAAAATTATTAACAGAAGTATTTTGGTCTTTAACTCATTGTTTCTGATTTTGTTATCCATCATTGTAGTTCTCAGCAAAAACACATTTCAATTAGAATAATACATTAAAAAAAAGAAAAATGAAACAAATTCGAACCTTGTCTAGTTCATGAGCTTAGGGGATATTTTTTTTTTTTTTACAAAAGAGATTTAACATCTTATCTTCTTATCTTAACATTAACAACCATCAGGGTTGGAAAGAGACCGAGCTAGTTTCAGAGTCATTTTGTTGAAGTCCACTACTTGTGGAGGACATGGCACAAGATAAAACAGTTTTTTACATGAAAAGAAGGTAGTGAAAGAACAGGACTAAATTTAAAGACTTTAAATAAAAGCATTAATAAATGTTAATTTATGGGTATGATGCTAAATAATTCTGGACATATTTTTGTTTTTGTTATTAAATAATTTGGTCTTCATTATTTTTTTGTTCTAAAAAAATTCATGCCTTCCACTAGATCAGCCAAACCTACTCAAATACTTAGATCCACAATGATAGAGGCCCATATCTTACTCCATAGGCTAGGTCCTACAAGTGCTTCTTCTTCCCTAGTGCCAGTAGAGAATGGAATGGCTTGAATCAGCCAGTAAGGGAAACCCAACCACTTAGCAGAGTTTAAGTCACAGATTAACATAAATGACTAGAAATGTGATGAATGTAATTATCTTCTTTTTTGAGATAACATCTGTAATCTATACAATATGATGTAAATCACTACAGTCTGTAAATGTCAAGCAGAGATTAAGAGTATTACTAAATAAGAAGGTTAATTAACTTAGGACATTTTATGAGTCTAAGAGACAGTCTCTGGATTTATCCTAAGTTAATCAACTTGACATACTTTTAGATCAATTATTTCAGACCTTTGAAAGCTTTTAAATTGATCCGATTCTTTTTTATTTTCTTGTCTATGTGTTGATTCTTTTAGCAATCTTTAAATCTGATGACAATAATTTATAATTATTAATTTGATATTTACCTGTGTTTAACTGTTGTGGTCAGCTTTATGTCCAGAATAACTTGAATCATATACCTCTAGGTTGTTCACTGACTGGGTTCTGTAGATAGCAAATGGTACTTGCCTACCTGTCGACATAAGTCTTCGTACAGGTGACCATACATCTGGTACTTCCTGACAGTAGCTTTCTTCACTAGAATCTGGGGATAAAAAGTTCAGGGATTTTATAAAATATATTCAGGCATGACAGATAACAGCCATGGACCTAGAGTTGTTGTTTTTTAAATTTGAATCAGAAAATTTCCTAATCTCAGGATTCCCTTTGAGTATTTTTTTGTTGAAGAAATTAAAGACGGATCATTATGTTGATCAAATGTCACCTACATCAGTAACAGGTTAAATAGCTAGCTAGGGAAACTGTAGGCATAGTTAGTCAAATTAATGAAACATCGATATAAATGATTTGCATAACCACAAGGACGGAAGAATTGATGATGCGCGGTGGTTAAGTGCATAAGCACTAGGGTCCTGGGTTTGAATCCCAGTGAAGACTGGGAGTTAGAATTTCGGGCACTCATGAGTCCACACAACTCTGATGGGTACCTGACTTCAGTTAGGAAAAGTAGAGGCGGTTGGTGCTGGTCACATGACATCCTGCTCTTTAACCATCATCTGCCCTATAGATCACAAGGTCTAAAAGGGGGGAACAATAAATAAGTCATCACATCTCCAGTAGAACAACCGGTATTATTGCATGCTAAGAGAGCAATCGATTGTTAGGTATTATTGCATGCTAAGAGAGCAATCTATTATGTTAGGTATTATTGCATGCTAAGAGAGCAATCTATTATGTTAGGTATTATTGCATGCTAAGAGAGCAATCTATTATGTTAGGTATTATTGCATGCTAAGAGAGCAATCTACTGTTAGGTATTATTACATGCTAAGAGAGCAATCTACTGTTAGGTATTATTACATGCTAAGAGAGCAATCTACTGTTAGGTATTATTGCATGCTAAGAGAGTAATCTACTGTTAGGTATTATTGCATGCTAAGAGAGCAATCTACTGTTAGGTATTATTGCATGCTAAGAGAGCAATCTACTGTTAGGTATTATTGCATGCCAAGAGAGCAATCTATTATGTTAGGTATTGCATGATAAAAACTAAGACACTACTATATAAAGCTAAACAATAAAGCATCACAAGAACTAAAAGACTATCATGTAATACTAGGAACTATGGAACGATAGGATCACTAACAATATTAGAAACAGAAAGGCCTACTAAGAATTAAAAGGATGGCCTAGGATAAAGGAATATGGAAATCCATTGCTGGTGGCCCATACTTCAATAGGGGTGATGGACTGTAAGTAAAGTAAGTACTAAGAATTAAAAGGATGGCCTAGGATAAAGGAATATGGAAATCCATTGCTGGTGGCCCATACTTCAATAGGGGTGATGGACTGTAAGTAAAGTAAGTACTAAGAATTAAAAACTACCATTTTTACTTGGAACTAATAATATTAGTACGTACTGTAAACATATTGGGATTCGCTCTTTCAATATCCAGTTTGTCAATCAATCGATCCAGGACAGCCTCAGCAAGTTCATAAGTAATATCATCATTAGACATCCCACCATCAGCTGCTACGATTCTCGGTTGAACATCAAGTATTGTAGCTAGATAAAAATTTGTTTTACTCCTTTAGTTCTGCATGAACAAAAATTTTTGTCTTAAATTCCAAACAACCCACCCTTTTTTTGTTGATTTATTTGAATGAGAAGAATCAATTGATTTATTAGTGCTGCTAACAAAACAGTAAGCTCAAGGTAATAGGTGAGCAAAACAGATATATAAAGCAAGAGTTTCGAACTGGTTTGAATGTTCTTCTTGAACATTATCAAATGTGGTTCTCCTGAGATCAACAAAAAGCAAGTTCTAAACGACCCACAATCTGAATCTTTTTAGAGAGAAAAGTGGCAAAGGAGTCTGTCCATAGAGCATAAGACTCACTGATAGCTACAATGTTGTAAGCTATAATAAAGCAGTGTAAAAAAGATTATATGCCAATTTATTATATGACAATGAATCATATTCTTAACTAAAGTATTTCAAAACAAAACCAGTGTAAGTGTATATAGCAGTAAATTGCGACTGTTTTTGTTTCTATACTAGCATTAGCAAAACAAACACAGTCTTACCAAGTAAAGCATTGGTTTCATTCAACTGAAAGGCTATGTTTGCATTCTCATGGAGCCCAAAGATTTCTGGCTCATCTATAAGTGGTAGAGATTCAATGTAAGCCTTGACAGTAGCCAATGTCTTGACAAGAGGTGGATAGTAAATACCTTCAAAAATAGATTAAATTTACAAAATTACCTTCCATGGCCCATTGTATTTAATACAAAACAATAACTTTTTTTCTCAAAGACATTCTTTCTTATGAGGCTGATGACTTTTGGTAAGCAATTACTTTGCTATTAATTACTAATGAATACTACATTTTAAACAAAAGAACAATTCCCTCTCCCCCATACCTGAAATAAATCAAGGTTAAGGGCATGTATAAATCTAGTCAGAATATATAAAATTCTAGATAGGTGATACAGATGCAGACATGGCAATATTTTAAAAAAGGGTAGCCTAGACTAGACTACTGGATCTAGATATTAATACAAGTAATCAAAGTTTCAAAGATGTCAAATGTTCTTGAAAAAGTTGAATGTATTTTTTGAACTCTTTGACCTCGAGACAAAATTTAATTGTAAGAAATTTATATTTTTAAAAATTATAATGGTCAAACAAGTTTCAAGTGCGGCCAATTAGCTAGTTATTCTTTTCCCAAAGTTATACTTAAACTGTTAAATTTGTTAGAGCTATTTTTGAGATCTGTGTCCATCCAAGTTTTTTTTTTTTTAACCCTTTTGCCAGCTGATAAAAGGAATAGTAAAATAAACAATGTATCACGAGCTAAAAAGTTCCTCACCCTGACAGACTAACTAAAACAGTCTTAATCAAATCTACTTTCACTATGTTAAATCTTTGCTCAAGTTGCATAGGATTCTGAAGTCAGATTAGAATGGATTTAATCTAATTTGTTATATCAATTTTGATTAGGCTCATACTTCAATTCTGTAACTGGTTATAATTTATGTATGTTTTTTGTTTGCATATTTTTGAAAAGGAATTTTTGCTTTGATCACTCCATGCAACTATTTTAAAGTGCATGTTACACCCCTCTCTATGACATTGATCTTAACAGCAATACAAACTTTTTGATCAGTTGTCAACACTTCTAAACCCTGCAGCTTCTCTACAATCAATAGAGATCTAAATAATGTTGATGTGCCATAAGCTATTGACTATACCAGCATCTTAATCTTTTACAAATTATTAGTAGAACATTATACAAACTTACTGATGAGAAATCAATTTTGAATATTTGTATTTTACATCAAAATATGTTGATAAGTGTTAAGGACAATGTGTGTATGTGTGTGTGTACTGAATGAAGTAATACTTGTACGAAGACGAAGATGCTACTTTCAAAGGTTAGATCACAGATATGGTGTATAAAAAGAAAAAAAGGAAACAGATCCTCAATTTATTTTAGTCCTAGTTTGAAACCTGCTAATAAACATCAACATCTGCCGCAAATAAATGAATAGGACTTCCTTTATAATGTACTTTATATTGAACATACAATTACCTGATTCCGAGTATTTATATTTTGGTTTTAAGGTTTCAGGTCTGAAAAAAAACTTTAAAATTGTCCTTAGACATCTTTGATCTTGGGCATCTGTGACTCGACCACCATAGGTAATCTGTGGTGATAAAAGAAGTTTTAAATCATTCAACTAATTGTGTATTATACTGTACAAAAAAATAATCATTCATAAATGTTAACCTAAAATTTGAAAATTAACGAATATAGATTAATGTATGAAGTCTTTTATGGATGTATGTAGTTTGAAAATTGTGGTGGTATTTTATTTTAAAATGTTAAAATGCACAATTGCATTTTAAGAAATGTGATAATAATTAAATGTGAGCCATCTGTGGTCTGATGACAAAATGATACTTTTCTCTCTTGACTCAATTTAGCCCACTTCTGTTACTCCTTTAATTCAGCTTGGTCTCAAAGCCTGATATTGCATGTCTAGCTGCTGAGCAAAATCCATATAGAATATATGATATAATGTGCACTGTTTTGTCATTTTCGCTCCACATGAAGTGGGCATACATGTCTGGTCAATTCCAAAATTATTAAATAAGTTGTCTCAAACTATTACAATAATTTCCTTTAAATTTTTTCTTTTTAATTACATGTTTATAACAAAGTCATGAAAAGTCAAGAGATAAATATTTTTGGCTTAGTGTTTTAGAAAGAAACTAAAATATTTATATCTCATGAGCAAATGACAATACACACAATACTCTACCTCTCCTGTTATATAGATCAGTGTCTCCCAAGGGATGTAACCATCTTTACAAAACATTTCCATGTTGAGCAATGCACACTCTCTATCACTATCACTAAAAGCGTACTAAAATAAAAATAGATACGACTTATTTATAAGAAAAACTGTATACATACATTTTGTTTTCTAAAAAGATAATATTTTGAAATGAATTACTTTAGGAAAGTGAAGAAATGATCATCCAGAGAGGACTAGTGACATTCAGAAACCCTATATAAAGAAAAAGAGAGAGTTGCAGAGTCAAGACAGTCTAGCACAGTGGAGTCCAGTACAAGATCAGAACAGTACAACAGTTATTCAATTAGAAATTTTGTGTTGCCAATAGTACACTATTTGGCATGTAATACATCAGACTCAATAAAGTACACTATTTGGCATGTAATACATCAGACTCAATAAAGTACACTATTTGGCATGTAATACATCAGACTTAATAAAGTACACTATTTGGCATGTAATACATCAGACTTAATAAAGTACACTATTTGGCATGTAATACATCAGACTTAATAAAGTACACTATTTGGCATGTAATACATCAGACTCAATAAAGTACACTATTTGGCATGTAATACATCAGACTTAATAAAGTACACTATTTGGCATGTAATACATCAGACTTAATAAAGTACACTATTTGGCATGTAATACATCAGACTCAATAAAGTACACTATTTGGCATGTAATACATCAGACTCAATAAAGTACACTATTTGGCATGTAATACATTAGACTCAATAAAGTATCACCCTATTTAGAATCTGAGTTGCCACATTCTCGCAATTGGTGGTAGCTGTTTTGATTTCAATCAAGAAACAAAGGAGAGAGACACAACAATATCATTATTGTTAACTGTGTTAAGTTCATTATGATTTATTAGTTGTTTAATTAACAGGTCCATATTGCTGCATGTTTTGATGCTGAACATTTTCTTTTTTAAAAAATAAAAGAAATATTTATACTTTATATGTTTGTTTGTTATATTTTTGTGTGTGTTGAGCATTTTTTTTTTTTATATTCATGAGCCACCAATTTTAGAACTTGCATTGCCAGGATGGTCTGTACTGAACAAAAACACAATTTTCTTCCCTAATTGCATTTTCTATTTTAAATTGAACAAATCTAGTCTACCATATATCACAGTAGCTACTCCCATAATACAGCCTCTCATTACTTTCAAACATTGATTATCTCTTTATCTCTTTCTCTTTTTTTTTTTCTACACAGCACAGGGAATACATTTTTCTAATACATAACTTCCTTTGCCAGTTGATTAATGTCTGCCAGGAATCTTTTATCCAAATAAGATTTAATAACAATATTATATAAGTAATCATCCAGCTTCAATTAATTCTGACTCTATACTGGTATAGTCTTTCACAATTGTTATAAGGAAAGGTCAAAAAATGTATTTTCAATATACCAGGTAGATGAATTTTCTCGAAAAAAAAAGGTTGTTAGACAATTATAAATGTTTAACAAAATGTCCTAGTAACCTAGAGAAAAGATTTATTTTTGAATATCCAGCACTAAATGAAATTTAATAATCTTAACACAGTCAGATGCCCCATGCCTAATTAGCATTAAGTAAGGCCAACTCTCGTCAAATTATTATTTTATATCAGCTTCATGTCATAATTAATTTAATGGGACAAGCCTTAATAAACAAGTTGATTCTTTTGGAATAAAAACAAACATTAAGTTCTAATAATAACAATAGAAACACTAAAAAAACAACAACATAATTCCTAAGCTTTTTCTTTATAGCCTCACTGTTTTTTTTTCCAGCTATTTTTTAACATAAATAACTTTTGATTTTTTAGATAACTTCATGACACATGTTGCTGAGATTGCTTTTCTATTCCTTTTCATTGTTCAGATTGTAAGGTTTTCTTTGCTGGAGGTGGTAATGGCAATAAGCACTATACTACTACTGGAATGACATGGGAGCAAATGAAGAAAGCTGCTCAGAACCAAGTTTGGTGGAGAGGTGTGGTTGTGGCCCTATGCTCCCCTGGGAGTGCACAGGATTAAGTCAAATAAGTCCTCAACTACAGCATTCATTTTCGTGACTGAAGGATTATATATATATATATATATATATATATTACTATGAATAAAGATAGGACAAAAGCAATTAAGAAAACTACATGACAAATGTAGAGAGTATAGATTCCCTATTCATCATGAACTGCCAGGTTTCTTTAATCCACTTAGTTTGCAATCTTAGGTACCCTACCCTGATTAAGTGTTGCCTGAAAAAGTATTTTGAGCACTGGTGCTAGCTCGTGGCTTAGTTCTTTAAATTAAGCTAATATGAGTTTTCTTTGCCTCAACTCTTTTCTTCTGACCCACACATAAGTCAGCTCTGCAAAGATCTCTATCTGCAGCTGGGCAGATTAGACCAGATCTGACCATATTTGACAACAGAGTCAACAAAAAAAAGTTAGCTGTGATATTCATACTCTCCTGCCTTGACTACTGCAATCCCATGCTAGCAGGTAGGTATACAGGACAACATCATCATTCAGCTAGAGCAGGGGTTCTCAACCTGTGGGACGCGACCCCCTTGGGGGTCGATTGACAATTTGCCAGGGGTCGCCTAAGACCATCGAAAATATAGATTGTTTTTTTCTATTCTTCTATTGCTGTGTGTGTGTGTGTGTTAGGGGGGGTCGCGTTAGAGTGGGGGATTCTAAAAGGGGTCGCCGACCTTAAAAGGTTGAAAACCGCTGAGCTAGAGCAAATTCAGAACAATGCTGCATGAATGGTCCTATAAAAAACAAGAAGTGATTCTGCTACTGCTCTCTTGTGTACACTCCATTGAATGCAAGAATTGACTACAAAACTAAGAATGTCCTTTTACTTTAGTGAACTGATCACTCCATATGTTAGAGAGAGAGCCCTGCAGTCCATGGACTCAATGTGACATGTTTCTCACTAAAAAGTTACAGTTTGTGGGCCTTTTCAGTGCTTGTCTAAAGGTTTCGAACTCACTCCAAATTGATCTCAGACAAACAGCTTGCTTCACTACTACATTCAAGAAGAACATTAAGACCTATCTGTTCAAAACTTTTTTTTTAGATTAATGGGTCATTTTAACACTTGAGTTTATGTCTGTTATGTAATAGCTTTAATAGTATCTAAAAAAACAAAAAAAATTGAATGGGTCCTTACACTAAAAGATAATATTTCAGTTCTTAACATTACTCTTACTGTAATATTATGGTTCTACACTCTAACTGTAATATCCCAGTTCTACAGTCTTAACATGACTCTTACTGTAATATTCCAGCCTAATGGTCCAAATTTTTTCCTCTCAAGAATAACAGCATGAAAAAAACAAATGCCAAAAATGATCTTCCTCCAGTCCATTCCCAGAGCTGTTATAAAATTTTTTTTAAATTTATATAGAAACAATAACACAAGTTAAGTCAGTCATTATTATTACTAATCTTTAAAATGTCTTTTTTTTGTCATTTTTAAATTAAAAAATCAATCAACCTACACTATAATAACAAATATAACAAATATGGAAAAGCTCCAGACCTTTGTTAACAGATGCCTACGCCGCATATTAGGAATTATGTGGCCAGAAAAGATAACTGCTATCGATTTGTGGGCGAGAACTAGACAAAAGCCCATAGCCCAAGACATCACAAAACGAAAATGGAGCTGGATAGGACACACCCTGTGAAAACCAGCTACCAATGTTGCAAGGCAGGCACTTGACTGGAACCCACAAGGAAAGAGGAAAGTGGGCAGACCCAAGCAAACCTGGAAGAGGTCAGTCATCAGTGAAGCTGAGGGTACTGGAATGACATGGCAGCAGATTAAGAAAGCTGCTCAGAACCGAGTTCAGTGGAGAGGTGTGGCTGCGGCCCTATGCTCCCCTGGGAGTGCACAGGATTAAACCAACACTATAATAATCCATACACAATACATAGTGTAAATAACATTATTACTATTAACACAGAGGACTACATTATCATCTCTCAATACTATCATAGTGTTGGAATTTATTGTTAATTATTAAACAATTTTCTAACAAAAACAAAAAAGTCTTACGGTGGTCTTCAAAAAATGAAGTTGACATATCTATGAATGCCCTTCTTAGATTGGCTCTAATGCCCTTAGGTGGCTCATTAGTGACTATGACACTATTCTGAAGAACACTGACAGGGAAATGTTTGGCAGGCATTGAAGACAGATAAGAGTCTAAAGTTACTGTGTAAAAGTGAACTGGTCTCCTGGATATTTTTTATAATGTCTTCCATGGCATTCATCCATGAAGCGGCTAAATGGCAATTCTAAAAAGAATTTTTCAGTTAAATTTAAACTAAATGTTTTGGTTTAAATAACTTTTTAAAGCAAAAAATGTTAAGTCTTTTAAAATTAATACAATCAAATTTTTAATTAATATATTTATAAATCTGGGGAAAAAAAATCTATGTTTATACAAAAATAACAAACATTGGTTTCTGTTTAGTCAATGGCTAGGAGAGATTATAATATAACAGTTACCTATATACTTTTTGAAAATGACAATAGGAAAGGTCTAAGAAAAAAAAAAGCTAGCTTCTGTTCCTTACCTGTACAAAAACCCATTCACCAAATTTGGTTGCATTCTTGATCATTTTATCTGCCACTGGACCTTGACCTTGGCCAAGTGAAATTGATTTCACACTATAAGTGAATAGTTAAAATAAGGAATCAAACCTACAAATTACTTTCTAAATGTGATGAGGATTTAATAAAAACAACCACAATGTAATTAAGCAATAACTAATCATCCATAAATAAAATTTAGGAAATGTCATGTCTTTCGTTAGCTCTAATAATAACATAATAATTAAATTTCCCTCAGGAGAAATTCAGAGAGAGACAGACCCCTTTACATCGTTTTCGTTGATCTTACTAAAGCCTTTGATATGGTCAGCAGAAGTGGCCTTTTCAAACTCCTAAGGATAATAGGTTGCCCTCCCAAACTACTGAAGTTCATTGAGTGCTTTCATGAGGAAACGAAATGTACTGTCAATTCAATGGAGCCCAATCAACACCTTTTGAGGTGAGCAGTGGTGTCAAGCAGGAATGTGTGCTTGCACCTACTCTGTTCGGCATATTCTTCTCCTGTCTACTGCATCATGCGTACAACGACATCAACGAAGGTGTGTTTCTCCATACAAGATCCTCTGGAAAACTATTTAATGTATCAAGGCTGCGGGCAAAAACCAAGGTTAGGAAGCTACTTATCAGGGAACTCCTGTATGTTGATGATGCAGCTATTGTGGCTGATTCTGATATTCAGCTTCAATTCCTAGTTGACAAACTATCTGCTGCTAGCCAGTTAGGCTTAAACATTAGTCAAAGTAAGACTAAGATACTAGTCCAGAACACAAATACTGCACCTCAAGTAAACATTAATGGCCAACCACTAGAAATTGTGGATCACTTTTGCTATCTCAGCTCCATCATATCCAACAATACTCTACTGGATAAAGACATTAACAACAGGATAGCCAAAGCAATGGCCACCATGTCACAGTTGCAGAAAAGAGTGTGGGACAACATATTGCTGACTAACAATACTAAAGCCCTAGTCTACTGGACCTGTGTGGTTGAGCACCTTGCTATACGGAAGTGAAACTTGGTCAACTTACTCATGGCAGAAAAAAAGCTGAATGTCTTCCACCTCCGATGCCTAAGGCGGATCTTTAAAATAAGGTGGCAAGATAGGATAACCAATAAGGAAGTGCTACAAAGAGCAGGATGCCAGGACATGCGCTCTGTTATCAGCAGCGGCTGGCTTGGCCACGTTCGTAGAATGCCAGTAGATCGACTT